>NW_015170911.1:663699-688348 GCF_001447785.1 Gekko japonicus | reverse complement strand
AAGCCTACCAGGCACCCTTATCTTGTTGTAGCAGATCTTCTTATTGCGAGGGGACAGTCCGGCGGCGACCCTCCTCCGGCGCAGGTCTTCGCTGTTCCGCTTTTTCCCGGCTGTCGCAACTCCGCCTCCAGGCCTGGACCACCACTACACCACTTTGTGTATTCATAATTGCTGGCTGTTGGACCCAAATGTCTTAAAACACACTGTTTTATAATATATTCAAAAATGAAATATTTATTTGTCTGCTTTATTTATAAACTGCTTTTCTCCACAGTGGGGACCCAAAGGAGTGTACATTTTCTATTTCTCTATTTTATCCTTGTAACAATCCTGTGAGGGAGGTTAGGTAGAGTATGTATGACTGGTCCAAAGTCACCCAGCAAGCTTCTGTGGCAGAGCGGGCATTCAAAACTGGGTTTTCCTGATCCTGGGCCAGTGCTTTAACCACCACCACCACCACACTGTTGTGTGTGTGTGTGTTTGTGAAGTGCCATCAAGTTGCACCTGTCTTAGTGGCCCCGTAGGGTTTTCAAGGCAAGAGATGTTCAGAGGTGGTTTGCCATTGCCTGTCTCTGCATAGTGACCCTGGAATTCCTTGGGGATTTCCCATCCAAATACTAACCGGGGTCAACCTTTTGCTTTTGAGATCTGACTACATTGAGCTAACCTGCACCATCTAGGTCAGGGTGCTACACTGTCAGGGCACCACACTGTCGCCCAGATTAAATATCTTTAAATGTGCTAAAACAATAATTAAAACTATTAGAATTACAAAGCACAGATGAAATATTTGTCAGATGATTGCTATAATATAGACTGTTGGAACTTGCAAAATTAATTGGGGTAAGTGTCCTTCATATTTAGTAAGAACAAGCACTGGGCAGATTATAAGTATTTTCCGAAAATAATTTAGGGTGTGAAAGAAGCAATGAAGGCTAGGCTATTTTAAAATCTCCCCTGAAACAATCACTTTCTAACCTGTTTTTTGGTAGACGGGGGTGTCTTTTATTTATCGTTTGGGTTTTTTTGTCTAATACGTTGCTACAAAGGTTAGCCAGCCCCTGGAGGGGTTAAAAGTAAATTTATCTTCACTGTTTTGCTTTGAGTCTGATTTCACAACTACTTCAAGTAGACTAATTAGAAGAAATTTATTTGCTGCAGAACAAATGTGAGGGTAGAGAAAATTGTTTCATTAGCTGAGAAGAAGCAGAAGTCAGATGTACTTAATTATCCTTGGGAAGACAGGGCATTGTATGCCCAAAGATCTTTAAACTGCTGTAATTAAAAGCTCGGGGAGGCATTCCTTTCCAAGTGCTGGGAAACGTCATTCTTTCAGTGAAAAGGTAATGTTGGCTTCCATTTAATAGCTATGAACCAGCATTTTCATTTAGCACATTAAAATGGGCTAAGTAGTTGTTCCACTACATGCTATGAATCTTCTAGGTTTCCATTGAGAGAACTTATTGTACTTATTAAAATAAAATTTAATTTAATAACTGCCACTACCCTGTATAGTGGCTGAGTTAAAAATCTTTCATTTCTGTGGCATACAGATATTTATCATCTGCTGCTTTTGGCACACTGAATAAAATCATTCTAATGTACTATTTACACTGGAATAAGTGTTCATTTACTGGAATAAAACTGTCACCAGTCTTGGATTAGTTCTGGCGCATGTTCTTGTTGCACCTTTTCTAATGAAACGTCTGCTTGTGATCAGCTTCCCATTACTCATGCATTTATTAGTTTCCCCTCCCCTGCACTCCACACATAGTTGTGGCATTTCATTGCCACAATTTGCTTTTGATTGTAACCACAACTTTTGCAACTAGTTAGCAGCTGTCCATAGAATCCATAGTGATTCAAGGAATAATGGAGCTCAAAGCAGAGAAACAGTATAGTATCTTTGTTGGTTAATGCTGCACACATTCTTAAATCTAAGTTTATAATAGGGCTGTCACATCATAGGAACTGGGATGGTGAAAAAGCCTGTCTTGGAAATCATCAATTTTTTGAAGTTCGTGGGAGACTTGTTCTGACAGAGTTGGCAGCTCTCTCCAACATTTTAAAATGTCAGCTTTGACCATTCAACCAAATGGTGGCAACATCTTTTGAGTCTCTCTCTAATGTAGAAAGCAAATAACATTTTGGTTGGCCAATTGCCACATCAGCCAGAGTTTAGTAATTATTTTCTGCTTAGTTTTACCAAACGCAGTTAGTTGTCTGTCGAAGTGGGGAAAATGTATTGTCTGGGGAAAGCAGATGACGTGAGGAAATATGAAGATTTATCTTGCTATAAATTGACGGAATCTGTATGTAAATATTACTGACAGCTTGAAGTCTAAAGCCATTGTTGTGTGCTACAGCCCATCTGAGAACGATGTCTTTGAAAGACCCAGGCTGTTCTGTTGACTCACCCACAGCTTTCAGCTGTGGGTACCATTTGTGCCACTCCAAAAGAGAAGCTTTCACTGCCAAGATGGGAGGGGTGGGATGGTAAAGCCTGGTGTCATTACATCACCAAAGTTTGTAATGTATTTTGTTCAAGTGAGGGTTTACTGGAACGGACTCAGCTCCCATTTTCCACCATGGTTGGTTTCTTCAAATCAATCTGTAGAATCCAGCTTCTCAACAATAAGAACCTATGAAGAGCCATGCTGGATCAGACCCAAGGCTCATCTAGTCCAGCATTCTCTTCACACAGTGGCCAACCAGCTACCTGTGAACTTAGGCAGATCATGCGAAGGAGGGCAGGAAGGGTTACATCAGTGCTTAGTTCTCGTGGTCCTTTCTTATATGCCCAGGGATATGCTGATCGCCACTTTGAGGTGAGGAAGCAATTTTTCTGGCATCCTGGAGGTTTCTTGCCATCTTCTGAGCATAAAGCAGGGGTCACTGAGGGTGTGTGGGGGGACATATTTGTGAATTTCCTGCATTGTACAGGGGGTTGGACTAGATGACGTCCCTTCCAACTCTATGATTCTATGACCTCTAGAATGCCCACAAACAGGAAGACAATATATTTTGGATCTTGGAGTTGGGGCAGGGGCAAGTCCTGTGCCTCAAACGTTTCACAGACAAAAAAATGTGATCTTATTTTCAGTGTTCTGTTCTGGTAGGGCCTGGAGATCTCCTGGAATTACGTCAACCGGACTACAAAGATCAACTTTCCTGGGGAAAATGGCAACTTCAAAGAGTGGCGTCTGTGGCCCCTTCTGCCAGTTAGCCGCCATCTTTGTTTGCTGACCTTTGGTTTTTCCTGTAATTATCTCTGGATGCAGGGGAAGCCCCACCCCCAACACCCACAGCCCCCCCTCTCTCTCCCTTTAAGTGTGTGGAACCCATGTTTCCTCCCAAGCCTGTGTTTCCTCCCAAGCCCGATCTCCGCTTGAGATCAGGCTCGCAGGGAAATGCCAGCTTCGTGCATTTAAAAGGGAAACGCAGCTGCTCTTAAAGGGTAAACGCCGGCTCCTTTAAGTGCAAGGAACTGCCGTTTCTGGAGATCTGGCGCGTGCGTGTGGGGGGGGCGGACGTCCCCAATGTGACGTCATCACGTCAGGGATGCCCCCAAAGTCCCCCGCTGGGGGTGGAAGATGGACTTGGCAACCCTGTCATGGTGACTTCTGACGACCCCTAGTGGGGCTGGCGTGTTTCAGAGAGGAGGCATGATATTACCTGCCTCTGCGTCCCAGTCATGGTTACCCTTCCAAGTACTTTCAAGGGTCAGCCCTGCTTAGCTTCCAAGATCCGACAAGATCAAGCTTGCCTGGTATTTGGATATGTTGATGCTTCCTGAGATTTAGTTGTGCTAATCAACTAATGAGCTATTTATTTACTTTAGAGTCTGGCTTTCTAATAGCCGTGCATATGTTTTCTAGTAATTCATAAAGGGCAGTAAATTCTCTGTATGTTTTTTCAATCTGATCCGATACACTCACAGCATTCCTAATATCGTAACATGTTAGCCATAAAGGAATAATAAGCTTTCATGTTACCTCTTCAGATACATTGAAACAGCCATTACATGTAGGTAGTGGGTGAGGAGAATGTTGTCAGGAAGGGCCAATTAGAGTTTAGATTGGATCAAGGCAATTGGTAAGACCTGTGAATAGCAGCAAATATAACTAAAATTGGATTAAGGCAATTGGTAAGACTTGTGAATAGCAGCAAATTAGCATACAGCACAATAAGTTTACAAGCAGATGCGAGAACTGAATGATATTAGCATGTGTAGCGAGATAAGAAACGGATATGTCTGTTATGCCCTGGGGGTTCCATTGTCTTGAATGTTGTAATAATTTGTAACTCCGCAATCTCCCATTCTAGTCTGGTTCTGAAATTCTTTTGCAATAAAGCTCCCCCATTGAGTGTCCTGGGAGGTTAAAGTGTTGTCCCACAGGTTTCTCAGTTTTGTTTGCTGCCATTCACAGGTTCTACCAATTGCCTGAATCCAATATTAGCTCTAATTGGTCCTTCCTAGCAATCCCCTGCTTCACCCACCTGAATCTATGTCCCCTCTTCTACTCTTGCATGCCAGTGTCTCTCTTCCTTTGTTTTTTTCACAGCGCAGTGTTACATCTGTTAACAAGCTACCATAATCAAAGTTTAGAGTGTGTTTGCAAATCCTCGTAATGGTTACAGTAGTTCAGCTTTTAACATAGGTTAGGAGAAGCAGGTACAATGTTGTTCAATGGTTAGACAAGGGAGGGGAATTGCAGAAGATCGCACATGAAACTGCCTTATACTGAATCAGACCATCAGTCGGTCAAGGTTGGTATTACCAACTCAGACTGGCCGTGACTCTCGAGGCAGATGTCACTCACATCACCCACTCCTGTCCTGGGCCTTCTAACCGGAGATGTTGGGGTCGGACCTGGGACCTTCTGCATGTAAAGCAGAGGCTTTTCCATCGAGCAACAGTTCCTCTAGCCACTTGCATTGCTGTAACAGGTGTCAGGGCAATGATCAGACTGGGAAGGATCCACATAAGTAGCCATTCTCACACATCTCTGTTTCAGGTCTTATCAAAACCATGTTGAATGCTATTGTAAATAGAAAGAACATCAACTACCACTGGGTGTCGGTAGGTAGTCCCATCCCCTACTTAATTTTAAAAAATGTGGCCTTAGTTAGGGAGCAAAAATGTACTAGCACTCTCTCTGTAAACCGCCCAGAGACCCCCCACGAGGGTTTAGGCCGGTATAATAAATCGAAACCATAAATAAATAAATAAAATTGTGGGGAAATGGCTCTCACAGCAGTGGCAGTAAATGTGATTGGAATCTGTGGCCCTAATGCTTGATTATTCATCTGAATCTGTACTAGCATACTTGGACATATCGTGTGGTGCCAAAGATCGCTTTTATGTACCACAATTACCATGTTTTTCCTCTTCACTTTTCACAACCACAGCAATTTTCCCTTTGCTGTTTTGATGGCCACACTTTATTTTGATAAGTGTTCTATGTATAATTTTACACAATAATCTGAGTCCCACTAATAGTAGTTGGAGCATTTCAGGAATCTCTGGGCAGATAGTTATTTCCTAACCACAAAATGTATTCAGAGAAAAATGTGGCAAGTATTTGTAAGAGGCTGAGTCTGTTAAAAATCTTCAACAAAAGGATAGTGAAACTTTTTAATTTTGCTGCTGATTATATTGTTCATTATTTTGGCACAATTTAGTGTTGTAGCTGTAGAACCACAAAAATCTTGCTTGCTTTCCCCCATTATAAATAGGAAGAGATGTTGTAACAAGCCAAGCAAATATGTGGGTATAATTTGTTTCATACAATCCCCCTATTGTTCTTTGTAATTTACTAATTTATAGGAGGGGGGGAGGAACACATTTTTATAAATTGCTTCCATGACTTTTTCCTCATACTGAAACACTTAAAGTACACTTGGGGTATGATCCAGTTATCTATGGGCATAGTGCTTGGACATAGAGGAGTTTCTAGTTTTAAGGCTTGTTGGAATTCCTCCATACAGGATCCTAGATCCTAACTTTGGCATTCATTGTAAGCATAATGCATGGGAACATGAAGTGTTTTATGGGAGGACTTGGGCCAAGAACCAGATAATCCAACTGTACCTTCAAATGCTATAATTCCAGGTACACTTTTCCTAATACCATTCTCTTACACTGATGAAAAAAAACGTTGTGGAAAAAAATGCAGGTTTTCATTTCATCTGTATGTATAACTGATCGAAACAGTAACTTCTTGTGTTACTTCTTGCGTTCAATAATGGTGCGGCTGGTGTATACATCAGTTTTGGGATTATTAGCCTCATCCATTCTATGGAAGACGGAACAATTGTTATTTCTGTGTTTCCGTTCGGTGGTGGTGGAAGGTGCTGTCAAGTCACAGGTAATTTATGGTGACCCCACAGGGTTTTCAAGGCAAGTGATGAACAAAGGTGGTTTGCCATTGCCCTTCTCTGCTTAGCAACCTTGGACTTCCTTGGTGATCTCCTATCCAATTACTAATCAGAGCCAACCCTGCTTAGCTTCCAAGATCTGATGAGAACAGGCTTGCCTGGGCCGTCCAGGTCAGAGGGTCCATTCAGTAGGGGTGTGGAAAATGTGTGGAGAACGCCTCGAGAAAACTGTTACTCGTGTACCTCACATGTCCCCCCTCCCAAATGGAGGAACTTCCAAACCCTCTTCAGTGGGGATAAGAGAATTGTTTTCATATGTTTGCTGTGCCCCATGCAATTGATTAGAACACAAGCAAGAATTGAAAGGTCTGTTGGCTTCCTCAAATCACTGTTGGTTTGAATAGGGAAGTTAAGTATCCATCTGTATGCAAGAGACCTAGAACTGCATGCATCTGACTGATTTGTGGCTTCAGACTAACTAGATGATAATATACAGGGCTATTTCAAGCTAGAGAGCACAGTAGTGAATTCACCTTTTGTTTTGTTTCTTCCAGATCACCTGCAGCACCAAAACCTGATCCTATTCCTGTGCATATTGTAAGTTTCCTCTTTAAATTCAAGGGAATGTAGTTGTGGCCAATTAACATTTTAACATCTGTTGAATTCTTCTTGTGACATGTGTCACTATTCAAAGAGCACTTCCAGGGCAACCTACTATTTCCCTCCCTAAATTTAGCATATCCAGATGTTTGTCTGGATCTGGGAAGACCTACTTGGCTTGATTCCCACATGCCTGAGTCTGTCTCCTTTCTTGTGTCCTTTTCTGATTAATGCAGCATGCTATCCCCTAGCATTACACGACAATGTAAGAGACCAGGAATAGGTAAAAGTATAACAGAAGAACACCTATGAAATATTTGCAGCAACCAAGCCTTATCCTATCTATTCCCTGTTTGTCTGGCTTCCAAAGTCCAGTTATAACATGCAAGCATTCCCAACAGTGCTCAGGGAAAGGAAATAGTAATTCTGGGACAGGCCACAGAACTTTCTGTGTGTCCCTGTTACGGGAGCTTTGTACACAGCTGGTTCAAACAAGAGGGCCTCTTTGAAGTCATGGCTGGAGATAAGGGAGGCTACAGTCTCTGAGGTGTGTGGGACCTTAGATGTGAAGCCCCAGTTCAAATTATCTGTTGTTTAAAATACTTCTATCCCACTTCTGTCCTAATCAGCGGGACTCAAAGCCGCTTACAACAACAAAAAACAAGTAAAAGCTCAATATGCAGAAATCTGTGGACCACAGTTATAATTCAGGTACGTCTGCAGAGGCAGAGAGCATAACATCTTTAGGTGGAGATGTTATCCAAATGTGTCCCACCCCAGTAGCTGGGGCACATTGATGCACATTTTCCTCTGCATCAATTTTCAGTAAATTCTCTTAAAGCTGAATCTCACAACCTGTTAACAAAGAGAGTGGGAAGAACCAAGAAAGAATTATGGAAGTGTCACATTTCATTTTCAAATTTCTGTTTCAGAAATAATTTGAATTTTCATTGTTTAAGTTCAAAACAGCAGCTGACCCCCAGGACTGTTTTGCAATTGTAAATGAATGCTGAGGCCTAAAAACCTAATTGAGGCATGTCCAGTAGAACGTCTTACTGCTTCCCCTTTGAACAGCAAAACCTCATCTTGTCATATTACAAGCTGTTTTTGAAATTCACCTAACTTTTTTTAAAAAAATATTTTGTCGAAGGCTTTAAAAAAAAAAGTGAGGGAACTGTGGTCCAAAAAAAACAACAGCTGGTCTCAGTTGTTTAGACCCAGAGCAGAATCTGGGTAAAAGCCTTATGCAGGGCATTTGCCCCTTTACTGATTTTGTCTGGCCTTTGCACTTGGTGAGTCTCTTATTTCCCTCCTCACCCTCAAACCTTACTGAGCAAGCGTGAAACATTTCTGCCAAGTCATTAGGATTCCCAGCATATGCATGTCCAGGTATTTCTCCTCAGAAATGCATGCAGTGTCTGCAATATGGCAGTGCGGCTGCGTTATGGGTGAGGCCATGTTCCTGTAACCCACCACTGTCATCCAGCTGAGTTCCAAACAGATGGCAGTTTTGCTTTGGTATTTTGCATGCTGTTTGTGTGTGTGGCTTTTTTGTGTGTGTGTGTGTATTTTTGTGTGTTTTTGTTTCACATAGGTAGAGCCTACGGAACTAGTTAAGCCTGTGCCCATTGCATCTGCAGTCGCACCCAAAGTTTCATCCGCAGCCAACATGGCCTTCAATAAGGCCCCAAGGCCATTTGGGGCTGTGTCATCTTCCAAGGTCACCTCCATCCCATCACCATCGTCCGCCTTCACTCCAGCTCATGCGGGTTTTTCATCACGTGCTTCCCCTCCACCGCCGGCCACTCTCACGCCTCCCCCTTTCTCTGCTAATGCCAAATCAAATGCTGACCAGCGTTCGCCTGTGCAGAGCGCTGCTAAACCTGCAGTTAATGTCCCATGGCAGCCCACATACAATGCATCCTTGAACACCTCTGTCAACGAAAATGCCCAGGAGGTGGCAGAGGGGCAGCGAAGAGGATTCAAGGAGAACCAGGTTGACAGTGCGCAGCAAAATGGGTAGGTGGCTTCAGGGCACGCTGCTGCTGCTGCTTCTTCTTCATGCTGTGCGGGTAATTGTATTTCTGTAGATCAGTCTTGTTACAATACAGCTTCACTGTATTGCGGAAACCTACAGAAACCATTTGGGCATATCTACACAACCAAATTGTTGCCTTTCTGTCAGGTCCCGTCCCCCCACCAATAATCTGGTGGATCATAGTCTAGTGACATTACTGTGAATTCTTTGAGACAGCTTTAAGCTCACTCACAAAGCTACTGTTCCCGGGATTGTTTTAGAGAAGAATGACTATTAAAGCAGCTTATGTTTAGTGCAGTTATGCCCTTTTTTGGACAAGTTATGTTCAGTGTTATATGCAGTTGTTGAAGAAAGGGGGGAAATCCTATGATCATTTGTTATTTATGAACTCCATAGAGAGACTTGCTAGTTCATTGTCTGAAGACCCAAGCTATTACATGTGTTTATGCTATGGAGTGAGTCTTAAGTGTTGTAAGGAGAGAAGCGTGTATCCCACAATGGAAAATGTTTTCTTAAAAATTCCTCTGGAATTGTGAAAGATTCCTTAGCCAGTAACAGGACACTGAAAATGGAAATAATCTTGACTGTGGGTAGTTTACATACTGAGAGTGTTTTAACATCTCATACTGAGGAAAAGAGAGAGAAGATGGAAAGCTTGTTCTGTAAAATCGTAATTAAACTAGCTTATACTTCATTAAAACTATGTTCTTTGAAGGAGCTCCATTATGCTTGAATTAGGGTTTGAATCCCCACTCTGCCATGGAAGTTTGCTGGGTGATCTTGGGCCAGTCATACACTTTCAGCCTAACCTACCTCACAGGGTTGTTGTGAGGATAAAACAGAGGATAGGAGAACAATGTAGGCCTCTTTTGGTCCCCATTGGGAAGAAAAGCGGGATATAAATAAAGTAAATAAATATATACAAAGTTTAGATTAAAAATTATACATATATATATATACACACACACACACACACACACACGTATGTATGTATGTATAGTCAGATGTATCTGTTTAAAATAATTTTGTCTCTTCAAATTCATCAAATGTACTTTAATGCAAGTCCTCAAGAGTCACAGCTTTAGAATAAGCATACACCCTGTAATCTTGGAGGATTTAGTGAAATATGGAAAAGGAAGGAAATAGCCAAGGGCATGTTCTATGCAAGACAGGATAAGGCACTAGGAAGTATTCAGTTATGGTAATCATTACCACCACAGGCAGAAAACTAAGGTCACAATTCTGGGATCAATCCAGTGAAACTGAGGGAGGAGGAGACAGATTGTAGGTGGGGGAAATGGGAATTGCTAAGTACCAGGCAGTATAGCAGTTGCAGATTGGGCTGGTCAGGCAAAGATCTGAGCCACTTATGGATGTTTATATTGCCAAAGGGAAGGGAAGATACCCATTGGAACTAGCAGGGAGACTTACTTGTCGGAGGGAATAAAAATCCCACCAGCTGGCCCTGGTGACATAAATGCAGTTGAGAAGTTGCACATCCACATCCCAAGTTGCAGCCGATAATATGCTAATTAAAAGTTCAATATGCTGATAAGGTTCCTTTATTTTATCTAGCAAATGGGTTGCAGAATTAAGTTGGTTCAAAGTATTCTTAGAATGAGTGGTTTGCACATAAAGAAATCTTCTATTCAAGCTAGGCAATTTGACTTTGTCAAAAATCTTAAATTTTGTACTCTTTGTGGCTTCTGTACTTGTGTGCTTTCTTGGGTGTTACTTTCATAGCAGGATGTGGAGGCACTGTTTAGTATGTTTGGTTTTTCTGAATTAAGAGTTTTCTTACTCAAAAGCTACTGTAAATAGTGCAAGGCTCACCTATACAAAATTTAACAGGAACAATAAGAAGACAAAGTACTATCATAAAGTGCTTCACAGGTAAAACAAGGATAGGAAACAGATATCTAGAATAAAATATAGAACCAAATTTGTGCACATTTACTCAAATCAGGCTGACCAAACCTCACTAGAATTGTAACCCTGAGTTAATTTATAATTGGGATTTTATACTTGGCCTTAGCATGTAGAATAAACATTTTCTGACAGCAAATATACTTTAGCAGACTTCCTGCAATGCAGCTCTTGGTGCACAGATGGCCTAGTAGTTGCAACTGTTCTTAGGAACAGATGATAGTCAGCGGTGCACTATCTAAAACAGGATGAAGTGTCTCCTGACAACTTGAAGCAAATAGATGGACTTATAAATATACCTTTGGCAACCCTTTGTAGCCTTCCAGGAAAGCTGGCTTTTGCAGCTGTAAAGCCACAGAGTTACCATTTAATTCTAGTAATTTAAGTTTAGAAAGAACACAATTTATAGCAACTAAAATTATGTTGCCAGATTCAGCCACAAGCTCTCCCTCCTCTGTGAGGACAGATCTGCACATTCCCCCCCCCCAATAGCTAGCAATCCAAAACAGTCCAGTGGAGCCTGAGCAGTGGGGGTTGCCTTCTGACACACTTCTGGTAATGTCAAAGGGTGTGGCATATGCAAATAGGTTATGCTAATAAGTTATGCTAATGAGCTCCTGCACCTCTTTTTCTACAAAATGACCCCTGGATGTAGTAGCATCCCTAAAGCCATCTAATGGCTTTCTTGCTGTGGGGTGGGGACATGGATCAGCGATAGAACATCTGGCTTCTCCAGTAAAAAAAAAAAAAGGGAAAGGATCAGGTAATAGGTTTATTCCAATGCGAGCAGACAGTACTGAGTTTGGTGGACCCCATGGTCTCATTCCATATAAGGCAGCTTCCTATGTTCAAGTTTGAATTTGGAATTTTTATTTTATTTACCTACTTTATTTATAGTCTTGTCTTTCTTCCTGAGGTTCAGGGCAGATTACAAAATTTAGCAATGCAATAGGGGACAGTACAAGACATATAATAAACTTTGTAATAAGATTGGATTACAAGTTAGAAAATAGTGCAATAGAAGCATAAAGACATAACATGAGAGGTTTGCTGAAATTAGAAAACAGTGCAGTAAAATCAAACATAACATGAGAGGCAAACATTGGTTTACTGAAATTAGAAAACAGTGCAGTAAAATCAGGAAATGCATACAATAAACAGTGTCATAAACTGCAGCCCTTTATCCCTTTTGTTACAGCATCTTCCTTTATGTTTCCAATTTTATTACAGCCTCATTCTCTTTATAAAAATGCCCTCCTGAACAATTCCATTTGACACATTCTGTGGAATGACAGAAGTGTGGGACCCTTTCTGACCTTCCCAGGCAGGCCATTCCACACCGTGGGATCCATAACCGAGAGCCCAAGAATGACCTGGGACACTTTTAGCTCTTATGCTATACTAAGTTCCAAGTGCACGTTATAAATAATGTGACAGGATTAAATAACTCTTAAGAGACTAAACTGGGATGATCAAGCTATTTATGCCTATTTGTCCCACTTTTAGATTTCTTTAGATACAGTGCTATATTGCAAAAATCAGTGAGTTAGGTTTAGTCAGGGCTCTTTTTGTAGAAAAAGCCCAGCAGGAACTCATTAGCATAATAGGCCACATCCAACAGCAGAAACTCATTAGCATATTAGGCCACACCCCTGACAGCACAGCTCATTAGCCTATTAGGCTGCACCCCCATGTTACCAAAAGTATGGTCATCCACACCCACCTTTTGCTTCTTATTCTGTTTACCTTGTTTGTTGTCAAAACCCAGGGGTTTTTTTGTTGCAGGAACTCCTTTGCATGTTAGGCCACACACCCCTAATGTAGCCAATCCTAATGAGTTTCTGATGTTGGGTGTGGCCTATTATGCTAATGAGTTCCTGCTGGGCATGGCCAACTCAGGAGCCAGCCGGAACTCCGTTCCTGTGCGTTCCTGCCCAAAAATAGCCCTGGGTTTAGTGTAGCAGAAGAATACCAGAAATGCTGGTGCAATTTGGATAATTTTATTTATTTATTTATTTTATTCAATTTATACCCCGCCCTCCCCGCGATGCTTTGTTCAAACCCATCCTGAAACCTTGTTTCTATTTGAATATATTCAGTGATGTTATCTGGCAGAATAAAAAGAACTGTAGACTCGTTGGACTTAGCTGTACTGAAAATGTTATGGTTTCAAATGATGCTCGAGCAATTATTAGTGTGACAAGAATTTGCTTCGACATGAAGTTCTGGTGCTGATTAAACAGCAAGACACAGCACACTGCCCTTTTTACAAATATATTTAGACCTCAGTAACACAATCTGTTTACTGATGTGAAGGAACACATCTCATCTATACATACAGTATACTTTGAGATTAAGTAGCAGCAACCAATAGTGCTTGCTTTTGTCCCCCAAGAGCATCGTACAGGCATAACTGCTTGAAGAAACTGGAAACTAATCCCAGGAAAATGTGTGCACTCAGGCCTGGTCTACATATGCAATAGGGTTAGAATGAGGTAATGAGGAAGTAACAGAATAGACAACACCACTTGAGAGGATGGATGAGGGGTTGCATTTTTCCAGTGTTGCCTCATATTAATAATTCCTTCTGTGTGTAAAATTGTCCCTCTGATGTGCTGACACTATAGGACAGTTTTACACGGAGAAGTGTGGCTTTCTGCACCTGCCATTTGAAAAGTTACTTCAGAATTCTGTCTCATTATTCTGCTGTAAGTGTAAAGTAAAGGTAAAGGTTCCCTTGCTCAAAAGCCAGTCGAATCCGACTCTAGGGTTGTGGTGCTCATCTCCATTTCAAAGCCGAAGATCCAGCGCTGTCCGAAGACATTTCCGTGGTCATGTGGCCGGCATGACTAAACACCAAGGCGCATGGAACGCTGTTACCTTCCCACTGAAGTGGTACCTGTTTACCTACTTGCAATTTCTTTCTTTCAAACTGCTAGGTTGGTAAGTAGACCAGGCCAAATTCTAAAAACGTAAAATGCGAGAAAGCGGTGCCCATTCATATGTGTAAACCAACATTCTTAATTATATTTAAACACAATGTTCCTAACTCAAAGCTTTAAAACATGCTTGTATTTCAGACCAAAATAGGCAAATAGATCCTTGTAGTCGAATATTGATTTAGTTGAAGTTTGTCTATAAAATGTAGTATTTGCTAAATATTTGCGAAGTATTCTGACTGCTTCACATACACCATGAAATATAACTTACAATAGCCATATCAATTAGGCACCTGATAGTATACCCATATAGCTTGTCTAAAATCACAGTGGCTAAACTTACATTTGAATTTGTGACTTCCAATGGGTTTGTTCTTGCTAGATTAGCTCCAATTGAAAATATGTAGTGATGACGAATCAATTCAGTATTACGTTTGTGAACATTTTATAGAACATACTTTAAATCTGCGTTTCAGTGGGGTAGATCTACCCCTATCCTGCCACTCAGTGGTGCAAAGTTTGAAGCCTTCCTACAACTTAAGTAGCCCTTCCCTTGGAGGTCTGCTTCCCTGAGACTGGAGGAAGGCTTGTTCTTTGGAGATTGTTTGGATACACCCCAATGAGTTTTAATGCTCCGGAGGTACAGTGGGTTTATATAAGTAAGTTAGGTGTGTTCAGCCGTGTCCACTAGTAGGACTTGAACTGCCCCATCCATTTCAGTTGTTGTTATCTGCGTATTTCTGCATTGGTGCAAGTGGTGATCTTAAGCTTCAGCTTTCTTTAGTCTGCAGCGCAGCCAAAGATTCCGTCCCCTCCCACACAACACGCACTTGCCTTACAATGAGGAAACATGACACGCACAGGATCAGTTCATACATAATGTTCCCAGTGCCACATAGCACGGAGGATCAGGAATGTACTCTGTGCTCGCAAGCACGCTCGTCCCATTTCTTCCCTCTACCCCTGCAGTTTTTGTTTCTAGGCTTAGCTATAGCTTGCACAAGCTCTAGTTTGGGTGCTTTATGTATAACAACAAACTATGGTTTACCAGTGATCATGAAGTTTGGGAAGGCATTCTAGAATGCCAGGGTGGGGGGAGTATGTGAACCCAAGGCATGGGCAGAAAAGAGTCTTACCCTTAGTGGGGTAGTGAGATCTTCGGGAAATAGGCAGGGAAAGTGTTAGTCTCCTGACCAACTATATCCAAGCCTTGTAGCATGAGCTGAAAATGACCGTTTGTTTGCTTTTTAAGTGGCTGTGTTCAGGTTTGATTTTATGTAGATGGTTTTGTCTGCTTGTGCATGAAAGTTGTTTTGCATAGCTCTGAATTGCGAGATTCTTCTTGCTCAGCTCCTCACTGGGTGAAACCTTTCTTATAAGGTTCCACCAGATTTCAGATTAAAAGCTGAAATGGTGCTTGGATTTCAGTGATCCTCTGTCACATTGTGGTAGACCAGTAAAAGTCCTTCACAATAAACACATTAAATACTCTTTTCCTTTGCAGGAAACGACAGTGACAAAGTTAGTATCAATGGCTTTTGAGTGGAGTTAAAGCTTTTATGCTTTTGAATAATAGCATGTATAACTATTTGCAAATTTTTAATTTTGCAAGACCTTTCTGGCTTTTTGAAAAGCATAATCTGAAGTGCTTGCAGTTTGTATGGTGTGTGTTGAATTAGGTTAAGTATTGTAGTATCTCTGTTATTTCATATCTGAGTGGGTTTCATGAGCAGCAAATGGAAAAGGTAACAGCTGCAATATACAGTACTATTGTGTTAACAAATAATGAGCACAATTTAGACTTTTTAAAGAGTCTAATGGTTGTTGCTGTGGAAATGGTTTTCATTAGGAAATGAATGTTACTAAATATGCCACAGTTGTAGACAGATTTCTATTTATGTAAAAGTAATTATAAATGACTTTTTGCTAGGGAACACTTTCCCCCCTCCTTCCTGCTACCCCTTGTTCATGTTGTAGCTTGTTAGAGTGAACTAAACACATCAGTAAATAAAACTATTTTTGGAATAACAATAGTGCTTTAATTTTAAGTTTGCCTGTGGCACCATCTTGCTACCAGACTGGGTAACTGCTGGAAAGATTTTTCAAAAAGAAATTATTCCGTATTTACAAATCCAAGGATATGTTCAGTCTTAGCTAAGGTTTTTTCTGCATTTTTTTCATGTCAGTTCTTTTTTGTGCCTTTAGTTTTGCTTCAAGGTTTTTTGTTGTTGTTTATTCCTTGTTTTTCCCCTAGTTCTTTTGAGACCACTCTTACCGTGACCTTTTTTCTGGAAACCGATTTTGAATTGGCTTTTTCCTTGTACATAATGTTTCTGTCGGTTTTATTTGTCCCACCAACTGCCAGCCCACTTTCCAGTGATTGGACTGTTGTCATTGTCAAAGCACTCTCTCTTCACCCCCACCATGAAGATGAGTGGTTCCAGTTTTAATTTTTTTAAAAACCAGGGGTCATTTCCTGCAGGAGCGCACAGGAGCGGAGCTCCGGCAGTAAAGAGCCCAGGGGGCGGGCACATGCAACAAGCCCTACCCCCCTGCTCCCAGCAGCCCTCATTCAGAGCAAGAAGCAGCCAGGTAAGCTGCAGAGCCCCCCCCTGTCCCCCAGTCCAAAACAGTCCAGTGGCACCTTTAAGACCAAGTTTTATTCAGGTACAAGCTCTCCCTCCTCTGCGAGGGCAGATCTGCACGTCCCCCCCCCCAATAGCTAGCAATCCAAAACAGTCCAGTGGAGCCTGAGCAGTGGGTGTTGCCTTCTGACACACTTCCGGTGATACTTCAGGGGGTGTGGCACATGCAAATAAGTTATGCTAATGAGTTATGCTAATGAGCTCCTGCACCTCTTTTTCTACGAAATGACCCCTGTTAAAAACAGCCTTAAAATATCAGTATAGCAATATAATCCTGTAATGATAGTTTAAGCAGTTTCTCTGAATTCTCAGTTTTCGTTTAAAAAAGGATGCTTCTGGCCTCAGCCTCTTGGAGATATGCCTTTTTCCTTATATCTCTGGCTAGAGACATTTTTCCTAATGAAAGCTGCAAATTCTGAGGACCTACTTAAACTACCATTACTACATTGATAATACCAATCTTTCAGGCCCTTTAAAAAAAATAAGGGAGGTATTGTGATGACACCGATGATGACAGCACCCTCCCTTGAAAATCCTCATTATTGAAGACATGTGCAGAAAAAAACTGACTCCACAACTGTGAAAATGCACAGAGAGGGCCGACATGCAAAAGAACTGTGCCCAAATTGATTCCAGTGCTTTTGGATTGACTCCCAAGAAAATCAGAGCAAGTCGAGTGTGTGGAAAAGGTCTCAGACCTGATTTGTTGAGGTGGGAATCAGGTGGTAGATTAAGTGTACCACTGCAAGTGGAGGATTGTGGCACCACCCCTGCGTAACAAGGCTTAGTTCAAACAGAGAACCAGCACAGAAGCTTTCTCCCTGCTTTGCATCCTTGTTGCAAAGGAACATTCCGAGATGGAATTCATTTCCTGTAAGCCAAAATTGGTGCATTTCATTATATTCATCAATACGCCACTTCATTTTCTGGCATGCATAACCCATCCCTAGTATGTTGCATTCACAATTTAATAAGTCTGCTATTAAAAATGTTTGTGACATCATTCTATACATCTTTAACGTGCCGATTTTCTATTAACTTTATCTTGTTGCTTCATTTCATATTTGTACTTCATACTGGAATCTCCTTCCATTGTCTGTGTTTTTGTTGTCCTTCCACCTTCAGTAACCCTGATGAAGTGTAAGTACTTCACCAATATAGTTTGCCTTTTAATATTTAGGTAGCCATTGTCTCACAAAAATAATACCATATCCTCTGTAATAACAACATAATATGCAACTAAAGTATCTAGCTATCCTTTTGTCAAATAACTCTTGGTTTCTCCACATCACCAGCCTAATGATCCCTGTCTTCTCAATCATAGGATTCTTTTTTTATTGGGATGAATCTACATTATTGTGTAAGAATAAAGGTGACAAAAATTAGACCAGAAATTATTCATATGGACAGTATAAACCCATTGTTCAGAACATTATCCCTCCCTCTTCTGTACTTTTCTTTGAGAATTGCATTGTGCATTAAATTCTGTTTTCTCATATCCAAGGATTATTGTTTTTGAGCGGGTATCTTACATCAGATATGTCTTACTGAAGTCAGTTGGCAAATGTATTTTGAGAACATGTTCTGGGTTACAAAACACAGATTTTAAATTTCATTCAATTTGAGAATGTGTAGGCATTCAAGACAATTTGAGACTGTAAGAAAAGATGCAGTGGGTTCTAGAAGAGAAGCCATCAAAACACATAAGACTGTAAAAATAGCCCTGCTTCATCAGACCAGTGGTCAATGTAATCCAGCACTGTGTTCCACAAAATGATCCATTGGTTGCCCTGGAGGGTCAACAAACAGAGCATAGAGTACAAGGCTTTCTGGCACTGGTATTTAATGGTTTGCTGCCTCTCAATATGATAATTCCCTTTGCTCATCAGTGCTGGTAGCCATTCATGGACCTATCATTAATGAATCATCTATGCATACACATAACCCTACAATGGTGTGAGAGTGGAGGAGACTGGTGGCATTATAGGGTCATTTCTCAGGGGGGGAAAAGAAGTCCTGCTGCACTATGTGGCTCTTTCCTTGAATTTATCTGGATTGAGGTCAAGGTGGACAGTATTTGATGAACATGGTACTAGTAGCTTCCTTGCTAAAAAGTGTTCTTATGTTCATTAAAATGTTAACTTACTCATAGTGGCCATTGAAATCCTTGGTATAGAAAGGCAGAATAAACATAGAAACATTTAAACAAGTGGTACTCATTCAGTGGCTCAGCAGCCACATGTGGTTCTTCGACATAACACCTGCATCTCTTTGGGGCATGATTCCCCAATGTGGCACCTGCCCATTGTTCCAAGAAGGTGGGCAAGGCCATTGCTCGGTAAGGCTTGTTGCTGTGACAGGTGGTTGACACCCTTGAAACATCCTCCACCAGAGGGACTGGAAAATGGGTGAGCTGTAGGCTCCATGGTAGAGAAAATCATGTGGGTGCAACCATGGTGATAGCTATATATTTTAATACTTACTGTATGTGTGGCTTCAGTAGGATGGCACACATGGCATACTGTAGTCATGCGGCTCTTTTGATTTTTGATCATTGTGAATGAGGTTTTTCATAAGCCATGAACTGAGTACTACTGGTTTAAACAAAAATAATGTGTATAGTACTTAATGTAGATGTGTTGAGGTTCAAGCATTTTCTACTTTCTCTGCTTCTCATCCTGACTTTTTTTCTCTTTCTTTCCTTCTGCTTATGCTGGACTCTCTCTTCTGCTTCCTTAATCTTTAAAATATGTAAAAGGAAAAACCCACCTAAGCGGTAATTGCTAAAAATGTATCTTTCTGTGTGTATAAAGTTCTATAATGTGGCTTTGATATGGGGACCTCATACCCTATGTTAACTCTTAAATGCGTAAACAATCCTTCTCTGCCTGTAGAATAAGAGAGGGCCTCGTGTGTTTGCAAATTATTGGGAAGGAAGTCTAGAGATTACATGTGTTTGCAGAAGTAGTAAATTATTGGGAAGGAAGTCTAGAGATTATACCAGGCCAGTGGAAGTCAGGAGTCTATATGATGGGAATCTTTTGACTCCTAAATGCAGGCATGACAGGGAGCTCAGCAAGCACTAGAGGTGTTCTGAATGAACAGTCTTGTGTCTGGAGGAAGGAACATTACTTACTACTCAAGGCCAGTACAGGTGTCTTTACATGTGTCACCTGGATTTAGAAGCTAAAGGGTGAATCAGGACATGGTGCCAAACCAGATGTGCACTGAGAATTCATTGTGTGATTTTTAAACAGTTCTTAAGTACATGGAGGCCTGATAATGGATTAGGACTTCAGAGCACCAGGAAAGCCAATCTGTCCCACTCTATTTTCTAACCTGAAATGGCTCTCGGGAGCCATTTTTTGCCCCATTGGATGAGACTTGGATGTTTATCATTGCTCTGTGATAGCCTGTACACACATCCTGGGGTTAGATTTATTAGTATACATAATCAGTGTGATAAATGTTTGGCCTGTAAATATCTTAAGTAAGGCAGGATAGAATCTCGAGCGCCTTGCACTTTAATTCTAAATGTATTTATCATTTGTTTTTGATCTAAGCCTTAATTCAGTGTAATGAAACTTAATACTACTTTTTGAATGATAACTTGCATTTGGTTTTATATCTTTTCCTTTGGACCAGTCCACCACGGAAGCATGTTGTATACAGAAATACAGAATTTTACCATCCGCCCACTCACAGCAACCACAGCAAGAAGCGGTTGATTGAAGATACTGAGGACTGGCACCCAAGGACAGGAACTACCCAGTCACGTTCTTTCCGAATCCTCGCGCAGGTCACTGGCACTGAATCTAGTGAGTAGATATTTGGGCCTATAATGAAAAAATCAGAAATGTACAATTGATGCATGTGTGCATTTTTTAAAATACTGTTTTTGCTTAAACTTTTCAAACAGTACATCAGAGATGTGGTTACAGAATCAGATTAGGATTTGAAAGACCTGGGTTGAAGTCCCCATTTAGGCATGAAGCTCAATGAGAGACAAGTCAGTCTGTCTTACTGAGGTGAACTTTGAGGTTGATTTTGAGGGTAAAGTGAGGGAGGGGAGAACCATGTATGCTTCCCTCCACTCTTTGGAAGAAGAATGGGATGAAATGCATTAGACTTCTCTTTGCCTCAGATTTATTGTTGAAGTTAGAGATTTTTAGTGCTGAGTTTAATAGGAGATCCACAACAAGGAAAATACCTAGAATGACTTTATTCTTAGAAGCAAAATAGAGCCTGGGTGTTGAAACTTTCCAAAATGCATGGCTTTTCCATTACTTGGTTAGTTTTTTCAATAGTTTGACATTCCTGTCCAGCAAACAGAGCAGAATTGGTAACCCACATCTGTGTTTTTGTCTCTATCGCTAAAATGCTGCAAAAATTAGAGTACAGAAATGATTGTTGAGAATCCTGATTATGGCTTGGCCCACCTATATCTAATAATAAAATTGTGATCTATGACATTTCTCCACCTTTGAAAGTAGCCTGATCATGGATAACATTGACAAGTTCTTCTTGAAAATTAAAAAGGTGGTTAGAAAAGAGGCAGAGCAGTTCACCACCATTTAGTAAGTTGCTAGATAAATGACTTTTAATTAGCGGGTTCTCAATTAAGATACAGGGGAAATTTTTCCTGGTGATGAGAGCAGTTCAGTAATGAAATTAGCAGCCCATAAAGCAAAAAAGGTTGGTTGTGCACCTGGTAGAACTGTCGAAAACAGGGTATTGTAGGAAGTTTTATTAGATAGTTGATATCCATCCCTTTCATAAAAATGTATGGTGTTTCTTTAAATCACAGGAGAAATGTTTTTAAAACTTATATAGTGGCATCATGGAAGTTAGCTAATATGGATCATTTTTTTGCAGTGAAAGAACCAGAATCTGAGAATACAAAAAAGACAAAGTAAGTGAAAGATCTGAAATTTAATTTTTTAAAATATGTTGCATGTTTCTGTTTTCAGCTGATAATGTGAAAATAACAGTGTTCGTGTGTGATAAATACTTTATACCTTAAAGTTCTTGGCTGCTTATTTGTACTGTAGACTTCGCCTTCTCCTTTTGATAGCTGCATAGGCTCTATAAAATGGCCAGCCTTCAGTATGTAGGTTTATTTTATTTACTTAGAAAATGTCTATGTCACTTCTCCAGAGAACCTGATGAAGGTGAGTTGCAAAGTAAAATGTAATAAAAACTTTAACACACCTCAGAAGTTAACCATTAAAAACCTAGCCAGAGCATATAAACATCAAAAAGCATTTAGTGGCTCAAAAACAAGTCTTGTAAAAACAGTTTTCAGCCTAGAAGCAGACTTCAAAACAATTTAAAGAGATTCACCTCTTAAAGCCTGGGGGGGAAAGAAATGCCTTGAGTTGCTACCTTAAAAAAGGAGTAGGGTAGGCACCAGGGGAGTCTCAAGAGGAAGTGGCACTGCTGAAAAGGCCTTCTCTAGTAGGCCCTTGCCTCACTTGTGACGGCACGGGCACAGAAAGTAGTACTTGTGAGGAAGGTCTTAGCCAGTGGAGTCCTTAGCCAGGCAGTCCTTCAAGTACCCTGACCCCAAGCCATTTACAGCTTTAGCTGCAAGAACCGACACTCTGAATTGTGCCTAAAAACAGATGGGCTGCTAATGTATATCTTTCAACCCCTGGGGCGATATGATCTCTGTATCACACCCCTTGCAGTAGCCTGGCCGCTGCATTTTGGACCAACTGAAGTTTCTGGACAGTTCACAAATGTGGCCTGCATACTGTAGTGTAACCTAGATATGATCAGAGCATGATTTACCATGGACAGGTCACACTTCCTGAGGAATGACCATAGGTGACGTATCAGCCGAAGCTGACTAAAGGCACCACATGCCATGGAGAAGACCTGAGTCTCCTACTATAGGGCAGGATCCAGGAGCACCCCTGAGCTATGAGCCTGCTCCTTCATGGAGAGTGCAAGTATGAGAAAGCAGATACCCCTAGCCAGCCAGCCAGGTGGAACTCTCCATTTGTCTTCAGGTTTTCTCCGCACACTGAGTGTATGGGAGTAAGAATGAACGCCTGATTGCTTGGGCTTCCATGGAAGCACTCAGGGCTTGGCTATCTTCCCAAGAAGTGATATGAATACCTCAGTAGGAATCACAGTGCAGAGGTTGCTTTTGGAAAGTAACTTGATTTGCTAAGGAGGCAGTCTTCCATGAATATATTGGATTGAATCCCGTCTAAATTTCTTGCAGTGAAGTGCAACTGCTCCTTCCAATCCCCCCCCAATCCCCCCTGAAATGCCACTACCGGGTAACAGGGACCCCCCCCCACCAAAAGCAACATTAGGGAGAGAATTGTGCATGTGGATTTTTGTGCATTTTTGTGTACCTTGTGCATGTTTTTTATATATAAGGTCCAACCCATCATATATGCACAGAGAATCCAAAGCTTTTATACAGCCTGCAGCCCTCCTGCCCTGGAAGTACCCTGTCCACTCTAACCTCCAATATCAAATATGACATGATTGTTGTGGGAGGGTAATTGCAGCACAAGCTGCATGGAGGACTTTAGGTTTTGTTGTTCTGATTGTCACTGCTAGTTTGGAATTAGTTCTGTTTTGAGAATGGATTAATGTTAGCTATCCAGCAGATGAACATGCTTAACAGATGAATGTTGGATTGGATACGATGGGTTGGTCCATCTCTAGTTTTTATACTAATCAGATTTGATGCAGTCTGGTACTACAGAAAATTGGTTTTTTTGAGCATTGACTATTGTGCTAATATAACATCGTGAAGGCTGGTATTACGCTTGTTTGTGCTAGAACTGCTGGCAAGTATGATGGCATGAATGTTTTATTTACATGTTAGATACATCTATATGGACTGGGTTTACTTGGTGCTAAAAATATTCAGATTTCACCAAGAAAAGTTAAATTTTGTTGTAAACATAAATTATACCTGAGCAAATGCCCATTTTTTGAACATGGTAGTGGCAAAGACATGGATGCCTGACCTTTAGCCCCTGAAAAAACCCTTTCAGCCAGTCCTCTGGCTTCTGAGGTTTCAGCAAGATTGCCCACGTGCTTTCAAATACATTTTCACAGCCATGAAGGCATTCTACATTTCTTCTGTGCTTTCTAGCACACAGAAACCCTGTGAGAGACAAAGGATGGCAAAAGGCTTATAGAAAATTCAGACTGTAGTGTGAATGATCAGTGACCTTTGGCTATAGACACTGGAGGGGGTGGGAGCAATAGCAAATAACAAAGAATCTCTAGGAAAGGAGAAGTGGTAACCATAGAGCTATTTATGGGATAGAGATATGGTCTTGTTTTTTCTACTTGCACTTCTTCGTAAGTGTATTGCCAGTTGGTTTTCAAGTCATCATAGACTGCTGAAGCTGTTTAATATTCATTGCTTATAGTTGTACATGCTCCTCCTTTCAGAAATGGAATATTTTGCACGTTTGCGTTACTCTGTTCAGTGTTCCTCATTTCTTCTGTTTTAGCCGTGTGTTTGCATGAGGTTTAAAAATAAGATAGATACGCTTATAAGACAGAGCCAGTTTGGTGTAGTGGTTAAGAGCGATGGACTCTAATCTGGAGAACTGGGGTTGATCTCCCCACTCCTCCACCTGCAGGTAGCTGGGTGACCTTGGGTCAGTCACAGCTCTCTCAGAGCTCTCTCAGCCCCACTCACCTCACTGGGTGTCGGTTGTGGAGAGAAGAAGGGAAGGAGATTGTAAGCCACTCTGAGACTCTGAGTGAAGGGTGGGGTATAAATCCAACTCTTCTTCATGATATAATCCAACTCAGCTAGATCTCTGCTTGTTACAAAAGAAATGTATGAGTTTTGCGTTGGAAGATAAGGATTGGTAGGCTACAAACAAGGGCTTGCAAAGAGTGCTTGACTTCTGCATGTGTTGTGTGCAGGGGAGGTTGAACTGCAGACTATTTTCCTTTCTTATCTGTCTTCTCTTTCCACAGGGAAAAGGTTCCCCTCCACGTCATAGGTCCCAGATACACAAAATTACGTGACTGGCACCATGGAGTCTCAGCACGTGTCCTTAATGTCCAGTGACGTGCCAAGTTCCAAAATAAAGCACGTGCCCCTTTTCTTCTTCCTTTTTTCTCTCTTC
>NW_015170911.1:642459-663387 GCF_001447785.1 Gekko japonicus | reverse complement strand
TACACAGCTTTTTTTGAGATCATTATACTTTCACTGGATGTATTCTGGAGTGGAATGTAAATGTTTTAAAACTAAAAAAGAGAAGGTGTTTTCTTTTGGTTCGAGATAAAGGAGTTTTAGCAATGTAAGCATAATATGGCTCTGTTTCATTTGAGCATATATGTGAGAGGTTGTTTTCGACCCCAAGTGTGAGCATCTGAATGGGGCCTAGTAAAACAACAAATGAACATAGTATGAGGTTTTCTTTATCGCAGAGTGGATGCTTTTATTTTTGACTTAATTATTAGTTACAGTAATGCACATTACTCTGTAATATAATGTATTATAGCAACACATTCATTAATTTATGCTTTGTGAGGCCTGAAGAATATTTAATAAATGTTGTCTTTAAGTTAGCGTTTTTGAATGCCTCTTTCTTTAAAGCTTTTTAAAAAAATACGTAGATTTCCTATATATGTGCTAGGGTAGCAGTCTTAATTGAAGAATGTAGTCTCACAGTGTTTTCAAAACAACATACTTTGGCCAATTTCACTTAAAAACATCTGCATTCACACACATTTTTTTAAAAAATGTCCAAACTAAATTTCAACTTTTCTTATTGCAGGAAAATGATTTTGTTTATATCTGAATATCTTAAAAATGAAATAAAGTATTGACCTGAACAGTCTTGTGGTTTGACAGTTCTCTTCTATGCTCTTTGTTTGTGTAAAGTGCTGCCAAGTTGCTTCCAACTTATGGCGACCCCAGCAAGGGGCTTTCAAGGCAAGTGAAAAGCTGAGGTGGTTTGCCATTGCCTCCCTCTGCAGAGTCTTCCTTGGTGATCCCCCATCCAAGTACTTATCCTGCTTAGCTTCCAAGCTCTGATGAGTTTGGACTGTACCATGCGATCTTCCCACCCTCTGTGCTCTTTACTTTATGGAAATACAGTTCTTTAACAATATTAATAGCTCAGTGTTTGCTGACCTTATTTCTAGGGAAAGTCAAACAGAAAATGGAGACCTGAGGTAACTGTTCACTTTTGTAACACTAACATCCATGTGTGTCAAAAAGTAGCAGTGTACTAGGCCAGGCAGTAAAACAACTAAGATGTTGAATTTTCTTATTACACAGTAGATATATATATATATTTTAAAAACACCATAAGTTGAGTTCTTTAACACACGTGTGATAAAACTCAGTTTCAACTTTTCACAATCCCCAGACTTTTCCCTGTGAAATCAATTTTATTGGACTTATTTATGAATAAGTTTTGTTCCTTTGTTTAGACACAATAAGTTATCACAAAACCTCACATCTCTCTTAATGCATGTGCCCTATACCATAGACGGAATGTTCAAAAATGACACTGAGTTGTGTTAAATTTATTTTTTTAATTATTGATGGTTTTAAGTAAACATTTCATTGTGTGATGATGATATGGTTTTTTACAAAATATTTTTAGTACATTTTTCTTGACCAAAGAACATTATATTCTTTTCATTTGTTTGTTTCTGTAGATGCAGGGATCTAAACAGCTTTTCCACTAGTGAAAAAGGGGAGGAGTCCCCTTTTACCAACAAAAAGGCTATATTGTTGATCATGTGACCTGCATGGGCAAAAGTCATGTGGAGCAGGGAGTATAATAAGGAAGGGAATTGGCCAAAATTGAGTGGAAAGGTTGGTTGGATCCCATTCATTGTAAAGTATGTTTCTTTACAGTGTTATGATCGATTTGGTTTTGGCTGTAAATTTCATACAAGCTTTTATTTGCAGTAATCTATTGATAACATTAACTTTAGTGAAAGCTTAACCCCAACTATATAAATTAAAGAAATGCCCTATGTTAAAAAATTTTTTCCATAAGGTATGAAATGGATCCCTGACATATGCCCCAAGATATGGGTATTCAGTGAGAAATATATCTGTGGTTAAGAGTCTTTAATAATGAATGGAAGCTGCCCAACACAAAAACATGATTGTGCTTCTGAGTTCAGAGTTAATTTTTACTCCAGTTTCCCATATTCCTATTACAAATATTTGGAAAACACTGTTTATTGAGATAATTTATTCATTCCCAACAGTGGTGAATAGAATCTTGACGTATGAAGTGGGGGTGAGGGAGAGATCTCAAATAGACTGTGTTCTGGAGTCTTCCAGTGGACACTGTTACTTTTATAGAAATTGGTACAGTACACAGAATCTTGACGTATGAAGTGGGGATGAGGGAGAGATCTCAAACAGACTGTGTTCTGGAGTCTTCCGGTGGACATTGTTACTTTTATAGAAATTGGTACAGTACAGATAATGGTAGCCCAACTCAGCTCTTCATACTCTAGAAATCCACATTGTTTAGTTAATTTCAGAAATGCACTTTTGTTAAAATTGCAACTAAACATTTTCTATATTACCTCTGTGTATTGTTTTCCCCTCTTCGCATCTCATAGTGGAAGCTCTTTTCTTGATGCATTCTTGTTAGTTTTTTCAGCTCTCCATTTCATACCACACCCCCTTCTTCCCTGCAACTCATAGAACTCATTCTTAGCTGTCCCGTCTTGTTCCCTCTGTACCCCATCATCCCCTCCCAAATACCAGTGTAAATTGCTGTTGATTCTTATTTTGCTTTGATCTGTGGCATTGGACAGGACAGTCATGCAAACTTGCCCCTGCTAAGCTCTGTTCTTGCAGTTATTCTGATTGCTTTGAATGAATGGAAAACTACTCAATTGCTTCCAGGCTTATAACTTTTTGTCATCGCTTTTGTGTTGTCCAAGAAAGGAAAGATTTTTTTTCCCTGGCAAAATAGCATTCAGCTCACCTGGATATGTTCTTCCTCTCTGCTAGAAGGGCTGGGCATTCTATAATAGCACACAGATACTTTCAACCTCATCTGCTATCCATTAGATAGTATGTTAGTTTTGAACTAGAAATATCGGTCTGATGCAGATTTTATTTTTGTGCAGATGACACACAGTTTAATTTTACTGCATGCATTGTATTAGCCATCAGGACAGTGTTTCCCTCCTGCTACTGATCCCACAGAGTAATTCCATATCGATCAGCTATTGTCCTTTTTTTCCATCTCACAGATCTCTTCACACCTCCATTTCTCAGTTATCCCCCTTTTCATTTCAGTCTCTCTCTTTTAAATAACTGCATTGTCTCTGCTTTTGCTCAGTTCAACCGCAATAGTACTCACGACTTTTACTGTCCCAGAAATTCGCACTAGTTAAAGAAGCCTTAGCCGTGGGTGGGACATTCAGCAGAGATGGCTGGTTGCAATGGCTTGAAAGGTCTGGCTCAGACTTCACTGTGCACCTCTGACATACCCATGCAATCTTTCTCTCTTCCTCACAATGATTTTTTATCAGCTTGGGAAGGGCTTGTCTTTTCCCACAAGAAGCTATGGGAAAAGCCCAAAAGGGGCTGTGCCTCAGTTGTAGAGAATCTGCTTGGCATGCAGAAGGTCCCAGATTCAGTCCCCAGCATCTCCAGTTAATAGGCTCTAAACCAGGGGTAGCCAAACTGTGGCTCGGAAGCCACATGTGGCTCTTTCACGCATATTGTGCAGCTCCTGCTACAGTGGCTGGGGAAGCAAAGGGGGAGGCATGCCGCCCCCATTGGTCTTCCCTTCCCCAGCCAGTGCAGAAAAAGAAAGCAACGAACTTTAAATGCACTCCCAAAGCCCCCCCCCCCCCCGCGCCAGCCGGCTTGGGGAAGGCATTTGTCTCTTTAAATCCCTTCTCCAAGCCAAACTAGCTGGCAGGGAGGGGCCGCAGGAGGGGGGCTTGGAGGACACATTTAACATTAAAGTTGTTTTCTTTCCACCTCTCCCTCCCCCATCTATTTGCTTTCTTTCCACTTTCTTTCTTTCCACTTTTCGTTCTCTCTCCCTTCCTCCCCTCCCTCCCCATCTAAAATTATCAGTTTAATATTAATAAAAGCAAATTTGCATATTTTTCAATAAAAACACGTGTAATATTTGTTCATGTCTTGCGGCTCCCAAACATCTGACGTTTATTTTATGTGGCTCTTGCATTAAGCAAGTTTCCCCACTCCTGCTCTAGACCAAGGCAGCTTCAGAAATGTTCATGTGGGTTGCAACCAGTGGATTTATGAGATGTCCTGGCAGGGTTGGCAATATTCAGGAAGGGAGCTGCATTAGTCTCTCAGCCTTTTTTTTTAAGCAAGTAATATGAAAAAAGAGTACTCTGCTGACACACATTTTACATTTGTTATGCAGAATTCTTCATCAGATTTGAAAGGAAGCTGGGTTTCAGCCACGTATAAAGCAAAAATATTAGTAGATCCATTTATTACTACTGCTGGTTTGCAATCATATTGAAGCTTCCCTAACTGCATAGGATTGGGATGGAGACATAGAGTAGCTTTGCTTTGGGTACAGTGCAAACACCACAATGAGGAATGCATTTTTTTAAATGCAGAAATAAATGTGACTAGGAAGCTGCTGTTGTACTGAAAGTAGATATCTGGATAGCTAAAAAGGGACTATTGAGTCAGGTATTAAAACTTTATAAGAGTTTGGAAAATAAGAGGCAGCTCCAATATTTAACAAAGCAAAGTCTTAACTAGCATACATGAATAAAATGGAGAAAAATTAATTCATCTTGGCGTGAATATGTAAGTTCTTCCTTTTGTAGTGGCAATTTTGCCATCATTGCTGATGTCGAGCCTTTAAATGTCAAAATATGCTAATATAAAATAATAATAATCTCTGTCTTTGTGGGTGGTATATAAAAATATCTCTTTGCATGTTTAAAATTCATCTTTCTGACCTAGAGCTAAGGCCCTCTTAAAAAAAAACCCTTTTATATTATTCAAATAGCTATACTTCATTACTGCAATTTTAAGCACGTTTGTGTAGTTTCATTTAGTGCCTTCAGGCTATCAGCTTCCATGAAAATTTAATCCTAAATATTATCCCGCCTTAGAATGTGTGTCTGGTAGCATAAACTGTATGTGTTCTTTATTATCATTGTGCCCAAAGCATACTTACAGATCTAATGAATGGACTGGAGTCTCTGCATTCCCATTCAGTAGCTACCCAAACCGGCGAAGTCTCTGCTGCGTTGGAACCACCAGCTATAGTGTTACCAGCTGATAGGTCTGATTCCTTCCTTGTTGTTCACAGCACACTGGCATGATTAAAGCTTTATTACAAACACTCATTTGTCCCATGATTTCATCCTGCATGTTCTTTGTTGACCTTTTAAGAGCGTTAAAAACAAGTAGTTAGCGATAGTTGCATCACACTTGAAAAAATAAGTATTTCCTTTGTGATGACTTGCACTGGCTAATCATACTGCTTATTGTTAGACTGTGTGTGTGACTAAAACTTCACAGTTGTATTTCTTTCGAGCAGAAGTAAACGCTACGGGTGCAATCTAGTCACTCTGCTGTGAGTACAGCTCCACACACATGCAAGAGTTGTGGGGGGTAGTGGGTTTGGGCCAGTAGAGTAGGGAATAGTAGCAGGAGACACTTAGATGCACAGAAGTGGGGGCATCATACACATAGGAATGGGGGAAGGTGGATCTAAACACTATATGTTCCTTTTAGTCCTGAAAAAAATTACCTATGTACTGGGTTATGACAAAATCTGACTCCTGCACTTTCCCCCCTAAATTTTTTTCTAATATTTCAAAGGTGCTGTCAGACATTTAAATCTAGCAAGATCCCTTCCATCAGAAGGTTTAGTGTTATGTTTTGTCTACTCAGTTTTTGGACACAACAAATGATGGATGGCTAGAGAAGCAACCAGATGTAGCCAGTCACTACAGTATTACACCACTTGTCCCAGATTTGTGCACAATATAACATAAGTAAATTGCACTGTTTGTGGATGTTATCTTTACAAAACAGATCTTGATTTATTCTCTGATTTGGGGGGGATTTAACAAATGGGCATCTATCAGGACAGAAGCAAGTTCATCTACTTCCATAAGAGAGCTGTCTCTTGCCACTGTTTCTTCTGCCCAGTTTTATGGATCTAATCTCTCTTCTTCATCTTGCAGGAGGTAATTTGTTGTTTTTGTTAGCTTTAAGCTTTTGTATATTGATTTGCCTCGCTTCTTTGCTTTACTGCTACTTAAGGGCAAAACCGGTCACAATTTATTCATGCAGATAATTCAGAAACAGAAGGAAATAGGAGCAACAGTGCTTAATTACTGAGTCCATTCCATTTTGCACTGGGCATTCTTGTTTGGTGGAAAGGGAAAGCAAACGGTTCTATGACAGTTTTTCTCTCCTAGGATGTCTGGCACTTGCCAAATCTATATTCTGGACACTTATATGTATGAATTAGTGAAAGTAACCAGAAATGTAGAGACACCATGACCCATTTAGAAATGATAATCCATTATCTACAATTATTTTAGAAATAATTTAGAAATTTCTTCACTTTATTGCTATCACATGAAAAAATAAGTTCCATTGAAGCCCATGTCAATTAATATAGATGTGACACGCCATCCTTTATAGCTACTGGGGTGGTGACAGATTAGCGGTGAAATCCTAAACAGCGTTACACTCTCCTGACTTCACTGGACTAGGATAGACATTTAGGATTGCACTGAAGATAACTGCTGACTGTGTCCCTAGTACACAGTTGACTTGAGAGATGTTGAGGACAAACTGGAACCCTTTCAACCATTCTCTTGTTTCACATTTTGGAACAACATGTCCCCTTAGTTACTAATATCCAGCAATGTCCAAGGAAATAGTGTTCTGCTTAAAATGGATTTGGTGCCATACTTGAGTGTTTGGGTATGGAAAAACTTAAAAGTATATATGCAACTGGTACACCCAGTACTTTCTCCACAAGCAAAATCCGTTGCTGGTTCATCTGTTGCTGGTGCTATTTATTTCACCAAATATTATAGCAATTTTGGATTTGTAGATTTACCAAAGAAGTGCAATATAAATAGTTCATGCTTCACAAGCCATACAGAAGGTTCATCTTGAACCCTGAGTCCAAGTGAGAAAGGTGGACTATAAATAATGTTAATGAAAATTCAGTACAGAACGCCAGATGTCCATGGATGCTCACCTGTAGAGTACTTCCTATGTTGTCTGTAATAGTTAATGGTTTAAATGAAAGCATAGCAAAAGATTTAGGATGCACAGTGTTAATCTTAATGTGGTCCAAAGAGATGAACATCACGAGGGACATTAAAAGTATTGTACACTTTACAACCTTTATGTTGTCAATTCTCTTTACAAATGTTCTTATTCTCTAGAAACCTTTTTCTCAGCAATCCACTGGAAGCATTACCCAAGTGTGCACCTCATCCGCCGGCTTCTGTTCATATTTTAAATATCGATAGTCAAGTAGCCACTGTGTCTAAAATGGCATCTACTTACAATAGGTAGCCTCTCTTTTTTGCTCTATATTAGTCACAGTTTCTTTATAACATGTTACAATGTAGTAATTTATTATTAACTGTCTTAAAGTAGCAAAATGCCTGTCAAATTTGAGTGGAGGAGGTTGAGAACTCTAGGCTTTTTCCTTGATCCTTCTGTCCAATGTCTCTGCCCCTTCTTACTTTTTTTTACCTAGTATAGCTTCTCTTCTTCTGAGTACAATTCATGAGAGTGGGTCTCTGGCAATAGTGAGTTTGATATGTCATTTTGGGTCTAGTGCAAGAATGGAATAGGAATATTTCACACGGATGTTCCACAGCACCTCCTGTAAATTATTTCTGTGGTTCATGAAAAGCCATTGGATTCCATCAAAAGGAGCTTCCATTTTCAGATCGCACTTCCGTCGTGATTTTATAAAAATGTGCTATTGGATGAGCTAGAAATAAATACTAAATTATTTTTTAAATTCACCCTAAGTCTTTAACTGGCTAGAAGTTAACGTAGCCTCACAATTTAAATCAGCTGTGGCCAGTTCAAGATATTTCTTTGAGAAATGCAATCATTCCTACTTTCAGTTATGCTCCAGTCTATTCCACAAGGTGGCAGCAATACTCAGTGACAGCATTAGGTATGTGAGTTCTGCCGTAACTGCAAGCAGTGGGTGACTCTGGTTTGTCTGCCTTTGTGCTTGCAGATTCAGTACTGACATACAGATTATGTCAGTATATACAGACCAAGGGTTGGATCCAGATTGAAAGTGATTTCGCACACTAGCTGAATAATGCATTTTCAATCCATTTTCAGTGCACTTTGCAACTGGGTTTTCCTGTGTGAAAAGGCAATCCACTTGCAGTCACTAAAGTGCATTGAAATTGGGCTGAAAGCACATTATTTACCATGTGTGAAAACGGCCTATAATTTCCCAGTGGCAGAATGGAACTTTCCTCTTCCCTCTTCCCATTGCAACCCACTGATCTTCATGAAATGTTGGTCCTGGGGGGATAGGAAGGGGGAATCTGCATCAGGAAGGGGGAATCCACAGAAATTTGCCAGTTAAAGTCTGAATCAAGTCCCTAGTCCTCAATGACACTGCTTCATACCTGACAATGAATGCTACTGACATCTAACTTGGTACAGGAAAACTGGTATATTGAGTTCAGTGACAGGTATACACAGCCTAAGAAAAATGTTTATACCACACTGGAATGTATTATGGGCCTCACTTTTTTTTTTACTCAAGGATCATTCTCTATTAAAGGAATTTGGATACGTCAGACGACCCAGTCTCAGTATACTGTTCTGCGCTCACCTGCAGCCAAATTTAAGGATGGTTGCGATGAGTGAGTGTGGAGGTGTCATTTTGTATGTGTGGAGTCACAAGCTGAGAGAACACCAGTTATAAACGGTTTGGTACACACTTCCTTACCTGAAGGGGAAATCAGGACAATTGTAATCATAAACATTATACCATGAGTACTTAGGTCAACTGTTTGCAGCAATGTTTTTAAAAATCCAGTTAGTATTATTTGTCTGTGTGGGATGTCTGACGGTTCTTGTTGAATTAAGGTCAAGTAGGATAAAAACTGGTTCTCCGGAATCCTGTGCCGCAGCTGCTACTGGGTTGCTGGCAAACATATCTGAACAAAAAAGAAGCCTGCCTAAGACCAACACCATAGCAACTCAGACCTCTGAGCCACCTGGACACTCCATGGCAACAGTGGAATCTACTCTAGCAACCCAGATTGTGGAATCTGGGCCCGTGCTCCCACATTCTGGCAGGTACACAAACTTATTCAAACTTCAGCAACTCATATATACCTTTATGCTTGAGTGTGCCATGTCAGAAAGATTAGTTGTAATTCTGTCCATTGTTAAGTTCTAAAAGTGAATGATGGCCTTTTTAGAACATGCGTTTCCTCTGATGAAAACAGACATTTCAATAGGGATGCCTTTTATAGTGGCATTAAGTTCTCAGCCAAGTATATTGGTCATAAGAGAGCTTTTTGAAGCTGAAGGTTAACTCGTAATAGTGATCTTGCCACACCTGCTCTGGTGTTTTCCTCCGGGATAACCAGTAATTCTAAAAATATATTTAACCTAACAACTTCCTATTACTTACTAGCCTTCCTCAAAATAACTTTTTGTGACTCTTTTCTTGATTACCATTTTTTATAAAGGGCAGCCACTTAAAAAAATATATTCTGGTGTGTTATTCCTTAAACTTGAGGCTGTCTGTCAAGATACTATTCCAAGAGGTACTCTTTCATGCTAGACAGAAATGAACACGACATCATACAGTATGTGTGTTACATTTTAAATATGCTCTGTGCTTTTTTTTCTGGGGGAACATGCCAGAATGGAGTTCTGGAACCTCTTCGACAAAAAAATCATGAGTCTTCAGTATACAGATTGAAGACTTCATTTCCCTCTTGAGAGTTTTGGCACCTCCCCCCCCCTCCAAAAGTCCTGAATATGATTCTTACAGAATAGCACTGTGCTGACTCGAACTTTTAAACTTCATTTTCTAGCTCATTTAAGAAGATGGAAAGGGAATTTGCGTCTAATATTCTGGTCCTGTGTGGATGACCAAAATCTCTTCAGATGTTGTAATATATTTTTATGAGGAAGCAGATGGGGGAAACCTATAAATTCAATCTTGGAAAGGACTGCAAGCCGTCAGACCTTTCTGCCTACTTCATACTAGATTTGTTCAAGCCGTTAATAATTATTATTCCTCCACATATATTAAATACAGATGCACTCTGTTATCAGAGTGTTGTGCTGTTTCCCAGCCCAAGATCAAAAGGCGCTCCATACTGATGTGTGATACATGGTTTGGGCCACCACCCCCACCCTCTTTTGTGGCTGGATTTGAAGGGCAATTTTGGGCCAGCTCTATGGTTGCCATGTTAAACACATTAACTTTGTAACAACTCTTGTTGAATGAATGGGACTTGGTTCTGAATAAATGTAAAGGTCCTGACAGAAACCTGCACATAGTATGGGTAAAATATAAGTAGTACATTTTTTCCCTATTAAAAACAGACTTTCAAATTTTGAAGATATCCATGCAGGAACGAGTACTGTAACTGTATGCTTGGCTGTGCCCAGTTTTGTCATGCTGATTGAAAGTCCTTGTATAAAGAATGCTTTTTTCCTAATTATCTCTCATTTCTTGGCATTCCTCTTGTTTGAAATAAAACTTCTCTACTAGGAAAGTGCCATGGGAAAATCCATTGGAAAGTGTTTCAACATTTGTACCTGTCCCGTCTACCTCACCTCCAAAGGTAGCATCATCACAAGTTAGAAATACTGCTGCTGCTGCTGTTTATGCTGCTGTTGCAGTACGGTCCAGGTACACATCCAGTTGACTACCTATGAATCTCATAAGGGAAACGATCAGTCGTGAATACATGTTATTGAGGATAATTAGCTTTAACAGATGCAGTGCATGGAAGTGTATTTTTATAGCAGTTAAGGTTCAAGTATACTGTTAGTACAGTAACTCCCGAAACATCTGGATTTCAAGTCCAGTTACACCTTAGAGACCGACAAGATTTTCAGACTATGAGCTTCTTAGAGGCTCTCAGAAGCTCATACCCTGAAAATCTTCTTGTCTCTAAGGTGCTATTGCACTCAAACATAGCTATTCTGTTACAAACCAACATGGCCACCTTCTGAAACTATCCTGCAACAACATTTTTTTAAGTCGCAAGGGAAAAAAATCTCATTGAGAGAACAAAGTTTGAACCCAGCATCATGAGGATATTTTTGTCAACTCACAATCATTTTCAGAAACACATATAAAGGATAAGCTGCAACAACACAGGAAAATGGATCAAATTAACACACATGACACACAGACTGGGTTTTGTTATGGTTTCAGAGCCATGGTATCTTGCTTTACATCATTATTTGAATAACTCCTCTAAGAATGTGATTTTAAATGCCAGTTTATGCCAGTTTATGGGTTGGATGCAGCCCAGCGGTTCCATTGTTGAAAAAAGCTGCCCCATTGCCCACCCAACATGACTCTGATAGGAAGCATGGGAACGGCACACACAAATGCTGTGCCGTTTGGAGCCTGTCGTAAGCATGAGAACAAGTAGAGAGTGGAGGAAAAGTTGGTTGGATTCCAACCCTCTGTTCATGATTTAATTTAACAATGACTAAGGCTCAATTTTCTCATATCTGTAGTCAACTTTTACTTCATTTTGATAACTGGTTTTCTTCACTAGACTCTCGGACCATAGTACCTATCGGTCACTCTTGGATGCCCTTCTTATTACTCCTATTATTAAACCACCACCTCTAGAAAGTATAAGACCATCAAGGAAATCAACAAGTGCTTTGGACATGCAAAGGAATAAGAGGTAGTAAGAGCATGATAGAACCCTAAGTATAAAAACACATGGCTTCACCCACCCTTCTGTTTACTTCTCACATGTTTGTACATGTTTTGGTTATACGGTCTGCCTTGCATTAAACAATCCTTGCACTGTTCAGTTTCACTCACTCAGTAGATGTAGTTTTCTGACCATTAAAAGCAAAAAAACCCACTTCCCCACTGACACGTTTTTTGTGTTGAATTGTGTTCGCACTGAATGGAAATGGGGAAGAATTGTGCTGCATGGGGGTTTCTGTTCGTCACTACTACAAACCCAGATAATCGAGGGGGAGATACGCACTCTGGTGTTGGTAAAGGAGAGTGTACCATTTTCAATTAAACTACATTGGGTTTTTTGTAAAGCAAGGAAGCATTGCTGTGTGAGAGGAACAGGTTTTTGAAACAGCTGTCATATAAGCTTTTGTGTATCCAATATCTAAAAAAGAACATTTTTAAAAAATTCACATGTCCTGGCACAGGTAGGTTGAGAAGAGAGATGTTTGCCTCTACCATCACAGATAGCGCTTTCCATTACTCTCAAGCAACCACATAGTCCTGATTGGTATGCTAAATGGGAGAATAAGGGGAAGTTTGCAAATAATGAAATGTTCTACCTTGAAGGTTGAGGAAAAGACAGCATCCTTGCAACAGAAGTACTATTTGGAGGAAAGAGATCTCTGTGTATGGAAATAAATGCCTACTGTGCAAAATGAATCAAACTACTATACCAGAACTTTAAAAACAGGATTGTATGTTGTATATGGAAGGACAGCTAATGCCATAGAGAAAGAACGCACTGGCAGCCTATTCATAGCTACTGTTTGTATCTTACGGATCTTGTAAAAATCGAGGGGAGCCTAGTTCAGAGTATCTGTCTGGCCCTGTCACTGTAACAGTGGGTCCCAAAGTTCCAGAGTTATCAAAAAATCTAGTTTTTAAAAAAAGTTCATAATTTTCTCACATTTCACCCCCCCCCAACAGTTGATCCAGAAGTATTGAGAGTGTGATTAGTATTTGAAGGTGGCAGTTTCAGCAGAAGCATATTGTTAGAATGACTCAAGTCCACCCACTGCTGCTGTCACTGTAGTATGCAAATTGTTTTAATTAAAATATGCAGACAATTAGTGGTTCTCCAATTTGTTTTGAATTTCTGATTTGGCATATCACATTGAACCAGTTTCTTACTATTGCTTATAGAGATTTGTGACCTTTTGGTTAACTCCAGGGTGGAAACGTATGACCAGAAGTGGAAATCAATAGCTTTGAATGAAGTATTGGCAGCAACTTCATCAATGAGGAAACCACATGTTCCAAAGGCGTGTTATTAGAACAGAGAGCTTCTATTTGTCAAATATTCACTCATTCAACACTGTGAAACTCAGTTACTTGTGGAAAATGGGGCAGCAAATAAAATGATTTTTACACACACATGCCAACTACTCCATAAAGTACTTGGTGGGACGTTTTGTTCTGTGTCATACTTCCTGACCACAACTATGGTAACATTATACCCAACTTTCCTTGGATGCTTTATTTAACTGACAAACCAGACGTCTGTGTGCTGATGGTTTTGATGCAACTGGCTCATTTATTGTGTCTAGCAAGGTAGTTTCCTTTAGCTAGTCACGCATGGGCAGTTCTGCTATTAATGTGCCTCAAGAGTAGTCATAATTCAGAATACCCAAATGTGGCTACCTAAGAAGGGAGGTTGTTTTGCTTTATCATGTTAACTAAAAACAAAAACAAAACGTCAGTAAAGTCTTGCCCCACACCTGGATGATGTCACCCCCCTTCTTTTGTGAAATTGTCTCCTTGCCCTCCTCCCTGGGCCTTAGTTGTCCTGCCAATTTTGTAATATTTTAAAGTGCTGCCATATGTCTTTGAGGTGCATAGAAGGTTGGAAAGAAAACAGTTTCGAAAATTGTAGGCATATATGAGGAAATATTATGAGAGTACAAACGAGAGTACAAAAGCAGTCAAATTCTTTCCAGGTTGAACACACATGAAGCCACCTTATACTCAATCAGACCATGGGGTCCATCAAAGTCAGTATTGCCTACTCAGACTGGCAGTGGGCTCTCCAGGGTCATGTTGTAGTATTTCACATCACCTACCACCTGGTCTTTTTAACTGGAGATGCCAGGGATTGAACCTGGGACTTTCTACATGACAAGCAGATGCTCTACCATTGAGCTACAGCCTTTCTTGTTTAGATGATGGATCCCATGACAGTAGTACCAGTATAAATTCCGGGGTTAAGCACGCTCTGGCATGCTTCTGTCATCATCCACTGTCATGGACTGCTTTGCCTGTGACGTATCTCTAAACGGAGCTGGGCTATTCAGAGTCACAAGAGCAATCTCATCACAGGTTTTGTCCACTCCTACTTTCTGAACTTTGTCAATGTACCCCAAGAAAACTGGAAGAGTCATTTTGTTTAATAAACTAGGATTGAAACAGGTTTTGAAGAACATGGTATGATGGACCCCTGCTGCTGCTGCTGCTGCTTCTTCGCTGTGAGGCAGTCTTTCCCACCAAAACACTGTTCCCTACTCTGACTGAGCAGCCACTTAGTAGCATATTTGAATTATAGAATTATAACTTTCTGTGTGTCCCACCCTGTGATAGAGAAGTTATTTGGCTTTTGCCCAGGCCAGAGACTTACTGTAACTCAGCAGGAGCCCTCTTATAAATCCCTTTGGAAATGGCACTTGACACAAAGTAAAGTTCAAAGAAGAAGGTTGATTTTATTGAACAGGCACAGTTGGATCAGGAATAGGGCAGGGGATGAGAAGTTGACGTAACGTGTGTTGATTATATGAATTAGAATATTTTGAATAGGCAGCAGAGTATGATTGAAGCATATATTCTTAGAGACTCTGTTCTTGGGGATTTCTTTCAGCAACAATGTGTCTTAATAAAGTTTCATAAAACTATTTTAGTTTCCTGGAAGTTAGTACTTTCTTTCTGTATTTGAATACTTTCTTTGTGGGATTATAACTTTCCCTTTTTTACTCTTGAAAAGTCTAAGACCATTTCCTTTTTCACACAAACCAGGGATCCCTTCTGAGTTGGACCCTCTGAATAACTGGGTAAGAAATATCCTCCTCTTTCTAGGAGCGATAATCCTTTTCTGTTTGGCTAGACTGGCAGTTTTCAACCTACTGTCCAGCCTCTTCTGTCAAACCTAACCCCCAGTTCTGGAGACTGTGAATAAATGGAATTTAGCTAGGGCTGACACTTAGACTTTAAGTTCTGGTTTTTGAACCTTTCCTCAAATGTGTTGATATACAGTAAGGGCAAGGAGTTGTGTTCCTTCACTTCCCAAATGACTTGTCTGTTTCCCTCAGACTGACAACTGCCAAGCCAAAGTCCAAAGAAGAATGACTCCCTCTGACCAGACTGACAAGACTTTTAAAAACTCTCCTCAGCTGGCGCTGACCAATCAGAGAGAAGGGGGTGCATGCAGGCAGCAGCCTGTCAATCAAACTGTGCTTTACAGTAACACATTAACCCCTAATTTGATGCACTAAGTATCATGCTTTTGGAGGTCAGTTCATCACACATGGTTACAAGGCAACCTAGTTAACACTGCTTAGCATTGGCACATGTGACTGTAACCCATGTTTGCCCCTGGTAAAGGAAGCTAGGTTCAGATTTCCTTTAGTGAGAAAAGGAATGCTCATTTATAGACTTGTGTCCCAATATGCAAAGCATGTCTTCTAAGGAGCCTGTATTGTTTCAGCATGCTGTAGTTTGGCTGTAAAGGCCTGTGGACCAGAGTTTCTCACTTTCATGTTATAGTGATGTGCTGTTGCTTCCCCAGAAACTTAATCATGGATGTTCACCTAAGAGAGTGCTGCTGTTGGCTGTTGATATCCAAGTGGCATGTGGGGAAGGATAAATTGTAGTTCATGATTTGTGTCAGGTGAGCAGACAACTGGCTGGCTTTAGGCCTGTGACATTGCCTGCTTGCTGTAGTAGCAAAAAAGGCATATATTTTTTAGGTAACTGCTTCATAAAAATACAAGCAATAGGTGGCTGATTTTTAGCAGATTTCGTGGGGGAGGTTGGTGAGGCAGAGAGAGAGAAATAAGTTGTGATGCTTCTGAAATCAGTTTGAAATCATGAATGCCCGTTTAATATAATCAGATGGAAGGGGCGGTGGTTCAATGGTAGAGCATCTGCTTGGCCTGCAGAAGGTTCCAGGTTCAATCCTCGGTGTGTCCAGTTAAGATCTGGCAGTAGGTGATGTGGAAGAGCTCTGCCTGAGACCTTGGAGAGCAGCTGTCGGTCTGAGTAGAAAATACTGACTTTGATGGACCAAGGGTCTGATTCAATATAAGGCAGTTTTGTGTGCTCATGTAGAATCATAGCGTTGGAAGGGACATCCAGGGTCATCTAGTCCGACCCCCTGTGCAATGGAGGAAATTCAAATATATCTCCCCCCCCACACTCCCAGTGACCCCTGTTTCATGCCCAGAAGATGACAAAAAACCTCCATAATCCCTGGCCAAAACTGGCCTGGAGAAAAATTGCTTCCTGACCCCAAAGTGGTGATCTGCATTTCCCTGGGCATGTGAGAAGGGCTATGAGAACTAAGTACTGATGTAATCCTTTCTGCCCTCCCTGCACCCCCAACCCCCCCCCAAGTAATAGTACCCTACTTATCTCTTCTCTTTTGTGATTCTGACAGTTCCTTCTTTCTCTTTTCATAAGCCACTGGAACCTTGTTCTCTTTAGCAACATAAACATTTATTGTTGTGATCAACACTGGAAAGATTTGAACTTTTTTTTTTTAAAGAGCAGGATCATGGGTGGAAAGTAAGAATTTCTCTTATGAAATTCTCTTGTCAAATGTTTCTTTTGTGTCCCTGGCACCAGGCATTCTTTATGATGCCATTGTGTGTGCTATTTCCAAATATTTTTCTTATGTCTGCAAACAGTATGAAATTATAGATTTTATTGTTAAGTGGGCTGATCCTGTCTCTGTTTAATTTTGAAGTTTGTGGAACGGAAGTGTGTATTATTACTACTTTTGTAGAACACAGTAACTTTTAAAATATTTTAAATGTACTGTATCTTAAATGACACGAATAACTGAAGCATAAGCGCGGTGCATGCAGCATCCTTTGACTACATTACAATTTGTACCTTTCTTTGAACAGAATCAAATCCTACTGGGTTTTGCCCATTAAAATGAAGGAAAAGCTTCTCTCTTCCCCTTCCGATTCTGTAGTCACTCTTCCTGCCAGAGACATGGGGAGGAATGTTTTTCCAGTGACAATGGATGCCATTGTCAATAAAATATTAGGCAAGCTGGGCAGTTCCAAAGTTGGATTTCATGTTTTTCAGTTGAAAAATGTTAGGTGGAAAACTTATATTGCTGCTTCCTTCTGGCACTGAGTGTTCATTCTTTCAGTTTGGGTCTTCAAGTTATCACTACTTTCAGGCATGCCGCACTTCTTCTCCCAACTGCAAAAGTTTAATTCTAAGCTTTTTGGGGAGCTGGTCTTGAAATTTTGCCCTGACCTGGATAGCCCAGGCTAGCCCGACCTCGTCAGATCTGGGAAGCTAAGTAGGGTCAGCCCTGGTCAGTATTTGGAGGGGAGACCACAGAGGAATACCAGGGGTGCTATGCAGAGGCTGGCAAGGACAAACCCCCCTCTGAATATCTCTTGCTTTGAAAATCCTGCTGGGTTGCCATAAATCAGCTGCAACTGGATGGCAAAAAAAAAAGAAGTCTTGAAATTGTGAAGGGTGGTACAAATCTCTCCCTTATAATAAAGCAGTAGTGGGGACCAACGTTCTAAAATGCCCGCCTTTAGTGTACCCAGGGCTATTTTTGGGCAGGAACGCACAGGAACGGAGTTCGGGCTGGCTCCCAAATTGGCCACGCCCAGCAGGAACTCATTAGCATAATAGGCCACACCCAACAGCAGAAACTCATTAGGATTGGCTACATTAGGGGTGTGTGGCCTAACATGCAAAGGAGTTCCTGCTACAAAAAAAGGCCCTGGGTTTTGACAACAAACTAGGTAAACAGAATAAGAAGCAAAAGGTGGGTGTGGCTGGATAACAACACTTCTGGTAACATGGGGGTGTGGTGCTAATGAGCTGTGGTGTCAGGGGCGTGGCCCAATATGCTAATGAGTTTCTGATGTTGGGTGTGGCCTATTATGCTAATGAGTTCCTGCTGGGCTTTTTCTACAAAAAGAGCCCTGCTTTATTTCATTTACTAAAATATTTAAGCCCACTTTAAAAAGCCTTGAAGCAGTTTACATTTGAACAGAAAACATAACAGGGAAGTCTGACTTTGATTAATGGCTCAGCAGACACCCAGTCCGGTCTTTAATAACTTGGTGGCATATTCATAACTGGTGAATGTGATGTGATCCAAACATGCAGAATCACATCAGCAAAAACTATTGTATGCCTACCAAAAACAATTCAAGGAAAGGGGAAGGGGGATAAATGTTGTAATAAATAGAAGTATCAGAACAAAGTTTGAGTCCAGTGGCACCATTAAGACGAACAAAGTTTAATTATGGGCATAAGCTTTCGTGTGCACTCAACACTGCTTCAGATACCAGATAAATAAAAGTATGTCAGTGACAGAGGAGAAGCAGGATAAAATATTTGATATATAACAGTTGTCTCATGAAGTGGTCTAGGGAGTGTCTCAGACACTTTGTGTTAGATTACCGAGGTCTGTTTGAAATTTGATTCATTTTTAAACATTACGTCTCATCTTTCTTCTGTTAAGGAGGTACGTGTTGTGTTCCCAGAATGTGGCCCATTCATGTACTGCTCAGACCCTGATTTAGCTGTATCATGTGCCTTCCAACCTTATCCTGATTGCATGCCTGCATTTGCATTATTTTTCATTGCTATTTGGCAGTCGAGTACTCTAATTTCCAACATCACAGAACAAAAATAAATGTGTAAAAGGTGATTAGAAGGAAAAAATGGTATTGTTAATGTAGCAAAAGCCTAAATTCTCTCACGGCTGTAACTGGATGTTATTTTGCTTTATTTCCTTTTATAAATCTCAGTGTGATGTACAACAGGCTTTAAATAATATTTGAATATTACGCCAATGTAAGAGTTAACTGTTAGGCTTAGTGAAAGATGACCGTTTCTCTTATTGGTTTTCATAATTTTGAGTAGAGGGACAGGCACTTTGTGTCAAAACCAATGATGGTCCCAAAAGTAAATGCAAAATGCTCCAGGATTTGGGGACCCTGCAAGACACTTCATCTTCATCGAGCATTCCTAACAGTGAAGAGGTAAGGCATGCAAACAAAGAATTCTCTGATGCTTCTTGGGTTTGCTTTTCAAAGTCAGAATAGCAAACAGTGCATCCCTTTTTCAACCTTAGGACTCCAGCATGTACCTGACCTAAACAGTCTCTGGAGCCAGTGTTGACAGTGGCTGCTCCACTCTGCCTGTTCCAAAAAGCTCTTGTGTTGATTTTAGATTTTCTTGTTCACCGGCTGTATGCATCCTTACTTGCCTTACAAAACAGTACAAGGAGGTAAACCTGCTCATGTGTTAAAATCCAGTTTTTATTGACTGAAAAATCAGCTGCTTAGTAAATTTCCTTCATAAAGGGACTGACTGAATTATAGCCGTTATCTCTTTCCTTCAAAAGCTACAAGAGAGATTTCCTTGATCTTCAGGAATACAAAATAAATTTAGGTTAAAAAAGAGTAACAAAGTGTATTACCTGGAAACAGTCTGTCCTTATCTGATTTACAGAACGCAGCTTCAGCAAGTGCTTTCCATCGTTCGCTTTTTGTTTATTTCAGTGACTTTACTTGTGGCTTTATTACTCTGTTTCATTCTTTATTAGTCACTATAGCTAATGTAACTTTTTGTAAAATTCATCAGTTCTGCTTTCTGCGAGTTCAAATGGTCTCCCTAGATGAGATTCTCTCGCATTCGGTGAGTCTGATTTGGTCTCGGAGGACTCAAAATAGGTTTCTGAATCTTAAGATTGCTAGCGAAACAGCCTCATGTGGTAACCATAGAAGTAACCACATAAAGTATCAGATTTCAGGCACAATATCAGTATGGCTCTCTACTGTGGATTGAAATGAGATGAGAAAATCATTCCCATTGTCTGGGTGGGGGTGAGTCAGAGATTTCTAATCTTGCTTACTTCATCAGTTAAAAACACCCACTCTCCAGTGAGGAAATTAGTACGTCTCATCTTTTGTCTGGTTGTACCAAAGCTACTGCAATGTTTATTACACGCCTTATACTGCTCTTCTTGCATTGCTAAATTTTGCAATCTGCCTTCAGTCTCAGCAAGAAAGGCAGACTATGAAGCAAATAAATAAATACAATTCTGTACTTTTGGATTACAAAGTTAGAAAACCGTGCAGTAATAACAAGAATGGCATAGAGCAAACAGTTCAGAACCTAAAAAGGTTAGTCAAGAATAGAAGAGGGCCAACTCTAAAAATCTAATTATAAAACATACAAAAATATACATGTATTTATTAAACACAAATTGAAATAACAAATAAGGGCCCATTCATACCTCATATACAAATACAAAGGCTGATGAAATAGACCTAACGCGTTTCGGCCTTCACAGGCCTTCCTCAGAGGAAGTTATAAGCAGTGTTAAACGCAGTGTTGCTCAAAAACGTGTTGGACCTATTTTTGAGCAACACTGCTTTTAACTTAAGGAATATTTCATTGGGAACATTTGGCTATACAATCTCAGGGGAATATATAGTTGACCAGAGAGAAGTACTACTGGACATGTGATTGCACTGGAGGTTTCATTTGTATTTTTGCCCAGTGGTTAAACTTTGGAACAATTGTTTTCTGGTCTTTATTTCATATTTTGTATATGTTTGATCGTATATATTTTTACATATTAGCCAATATGTTCTATTTGCATTAGGCCTCTGAGGAAGGCCTGTGAAGGCAGAAACACGTTAGGTCTATTTCATCAGCCTTTGTATTTTTATATTTGTACATGAGGTATGAATGGGCCCTTATTTATTATTTTAATTTGTGTTTAATAAATACATGTATATTTTTGTATGTTTTATAATTAGATTTTTAGAGTTGGCCCTCTTCTATTCTTGACTAACCTTTTTAGATTCTGAATTCTAGGTTTTAGGTTCAGGTTTTTTCCCTTTTCCCTTTTTTGTCCTTATAGA
>NW_015170911.1:616277-642419 GCF_001447785.1 Gekko japonicus | reverse complement strand
GGCATCATCAGGAGACTTTTCTCAGATGGGCACAGCTGGCACCATGGGGGGCATATTAGGAAAGAAGGTGATTGAGATGCCTTGAATTGAACACAGGAACTGATTGATAACTGGAGAACAGGTCTAATATGTTTTAATTCCCAATAATAATAAATTTGTAGCATTCTGTACCAGCTGTAGTTTCCAGTTTGTCTTTGAGGACAGGCCCAAGTACAGTGTGTAACAGCAATCCAGGCAAAACCATGAATGAGTTCTCCTAAAACACTAAATACCATGGGGGAGTAAGACTGAACCTTGTGGAACCCTACAAGACATATCCCACACTGATGTCAACTAGTTTCTCACAGCAACCCTCTGAATTCGATCCCTAAGGACAAACTTAAGCCAATCCAAATCACATCCCCTGACCTACTTCTGCTTCCAGATGTCTCAACAATATAGAGATTATCATCTTAAAGGCACCAGCACAGTTTCTGTCCCATAGACTGGCCTGGAACTAGACTGAAAGGTGTCTCAGGCAGATATGTCATTGAGGAAAACCTTTTTCTGCAATTTGCCACCCCCTTGCACTGGAGCCCAAAGTGTGCCTAAAAATGCTGTTACTGGGAGATGGGCCTTCAAGAACAGCATAAGGGGGAGTCAGAAGTATGTATCAGGAGCAGAGAACTGGCAACAATCTCCCCTACCCTTTTGTTTATGAAATTCTGTTGCAGGATCCAAACCATCTTCTACTTTAGTTGTCCTTATTAAAATTCCCTGGCCGTTGTCAGGAAAAATGAGTAGAGCACCTGAACACTGGCTAACGGCTTGGCTTAAGAGAGGAATCCATATCCATGCTCCTGCTAACATCAGGGAAGGGTATTTTCCTCAGGGCTGCCATAGAGATGGGAAAGAATGGCCGCAGTAGAGGACAAGAACTAAACTCTTTTGTTTAGAATGAGGGCAAAGGCACTGTTCTGGAATCGTCTCTTCTATATTTCCATGCACCAACTACTGATCAATTTCAACTTAAGGCAAAGAATATATTTTCTTTAAATGCAAAACTCTGATATTCCAAGGGGTTGTTTTTTTTTAGTAGCAGTTGCCATTGCTGCTGCTTGTATTGTATATTTATGGATTTGTGGTGTTATTTGCTTTGGGCAGCAATGTAGCTGAGCAGCAGGAAATATATAAAACGAATAAATGAATGGCTACCATTAATTCTTACAGGCAGAAAGCAAGGCATTGTATTTAAGGACAAGCTTGATTATTATGTGGGCTGTGTCATGTTGGTTCATATGTTGTCCCATGCACACATAAGGCAGAAGTAGGGTAGCCCAGACTGGCCTGATCTCATCAGATCTCAGAAGCTAAGCAGCATCAGCCCTGGTTAGTATTTGGATGGGAGACCTCCTAGGAATACCAGGGTCATGACATGGAGGCAGGCAATGGCAAGCCGCCTCTGAACATCTCTTGCCTTGAAAACTCAACAGGGTCACCATAAGTCAGCTGCAGCTTGACGGCACTTTCCACTACCAGGTGAGATCTGATTTTTACTTTTAAAGGCCGCACAGGTAAGCAATTCTGGGTTGCTTCTCTTTCCCTGCATTACCTGTCTATGCTCTGTTCTTCGGGGACTTTTGTCCCTGGCTGGCATTAGTGGTCATTGGTTGGGGGAGGAGCAGGCGAGGCCTAGCCAATCATCAACTTCTATTCAATCCCTCGCTGCTTGGAGTTGTGGCAGCATAGTAGCTGCAGAGAGGACAGTGACAGGGAAGGTTGCAGGCCCAGTGGGGCCTCCCCCCAGCATGGGGTCTGGGGTAATCACGCCATAGTTTCTGCATACCATTTCAGGGAAAGCCTTATCAAATACCAACAGGCCTTAAAGGCAGTGGGAAAGACGAATTCTTTGTTGGTTTCTTTCGCCTTAATTTCTTTTCATGGTGGAAGAGCTGACTCCCATGAAGAATATCTCCAGTTGTCATGGGGCTCATTCTCTCTTCTCTTTGCTGGATATGTTAAATGAGCTTGACAGATGGGAAACTCTGTGTTACTGTTTCTCAATATTAATGTGGGATTTTTCTTCCCCCTAAACGCTGCCCCATTAATCAGTCTCCGACTGATGCATGGGATTATGTTAGAAAGCTGATTGCTATGGAAGTCGGTGCTTTTTAAGTTGGCACCTTGCATATCGACAACATTTCCATGAGTACTTGAGTGCTGATATTAAGATTACCACAGAAAGAAAACCTAGAGGGAGTGCAGCCTGAGGAAAAGTTCGTTGGAGTAAATCTTACGAAAGTAATTTCCAGTATTATTGGTGTGTAAGGCCTGCCGCAAAAAACATTGACGGAGATCCTCTTGCTAAGCTCGGTAGGCTTTTGAGTGAGTCATAAATCAAGAGTTTCATCTGAAGCCCACTTTCCAGCTAGGCTTGAGCCTTATTTCCGTTTTGTACAACATCCATAGTTCAATTCAACACTATATGACTATATTACCACATTCCATTTTCTATAAATGTGTTTTGGCTTAGTTATAGTCTGTCTGTCACAGATATGTTAGTAGTGCACCTTGGCCCTGCCCTGTGGCATTCACCTCATTCACGTAAGAGGATGGGACAGATGGGTCCCGGTGAGGAGGGCACCAGCCAGGGAGTCGGGTACATTGCTTGATGTATTCATGACTAAACCAGAATAAGGGCCTACAAGATACATGAGACAGTGGTGGCCCAACAGCATTTGGATTTATATCCTGCCCTCCTCTTGACGGGCTCAGGGCGGGTTCCAACAATGCAAATATAATACAACCATAGGAATACAATACAATTTAAAACCACATTAAAACATATAAAACATACAAACCCTCGAGAGCTCATTCCACCAGGCAGGGGCCAGGGCTGAAAAAGCCCCGGCCCTGGTTGAAGCAAGTCGGACGTCTCTGGGGCTGGGGACCACCAAAAGGTGTTGACTGGTGGACCTCAGTGCTCTATGGGGCTCATATGGGGAGAGGCGGTCTCAAAGGTATGCTGACCCCTGGCCATATAGGGCTTTGAAGGTCAAAACCAATACCTTGAAATGGATCCAGAGTTCAATAGGTAGTCAGTGCAGGTCACGCAGCACCGGGCAGACGTGCGCCCACACGGGCATCACCATCAGCACCCGCGATGCTGCTTTCTGCACTAGCTGCAACTTCTGGAGCAGAGTCAAGGGCAGCCCCACATAGAGAGAGTTACAGTAATCAAGTCTGGAAGTGACCATTGCATGGATCACTGTAGCTAAGTCTTGGGAGGAGAGCTATGGGGCCAACGGCCTGATCCGCCTCAGATGGAAGAAGGCAAATAGGCAGTCAGTGCAGGTCACGCAGCATCGGGCAGACGTGCGCCCACACGGGCATCAACATCAGCACCCGCGCTGCTGCATTCTGCACTAGCTGCAACTCGCCCAAACCCCTCGTACAAAAACTGGAAAAGGGGGGGGGGGAAGAAACTCAACCCAAGATGAAACTGCGAACCAAAATCTAAGCTAACAATGTATATTATAAAAGTACAAATATTTATTAGGGTGTACACATGTTAACTGGAGGTGCGGTGGCTCAAGTGGTTAAGACGCTGAACTGCAGGCTGTAGAAGGTCAGTAGTTCAGCAGTTCGAGACCCGGGTGCCGCATGATGGAGTGAGCTCCCATCTCTAGTTCCAGCTCCTGCCAACCTAGCAGTTCGAAAGCAAGAAATTGCAAGTAGATAAATAGGTACCACTTCGGTGGGAAGGTAACAGCGTTCCGTGCGCCTTGGTGTTTAGTCATGCCGGCCACATGACCACGGAAACATCTTCGGACAGCGCTGGCTCTTTGGCTTTGAAACGGAGATGAGCACCGCAACCCTAGAGTCGGATTCGACTGGCTTTCGAGCAAGGGAAACTTTACCTTTTTACACATGTTAAAACATATACTGATAAAAATCTTTATCTAAATATCAGACTTATAAGAACTTATCAAATACTAATACATATGATGGGTAAACACTTTTTTAAAAGCTATTTAAAATGGCCTTTCCCTTTTTCTTTTAATAATGTGCTTTTGAAGGTGGAGGCACTGGTGGTGAACACAGGGGCAGCAACTGCGAAAGACCCCTATGCAACCACAGATGTGCTGTGTTTTGTCTCTTTTTATCTCCACAATCAGAAACTGTCAAGCTGTTTGGATACAGCTGAATGGTAGGTTGAATGTTCAGCTCACAAGATCACTACCTGTAAGAAGAACATGAGGTTCTTATTAATTTTTTAGGATTTGTATCCCACTCTCTGGGCAAGGGGGCACATGTAGATATTAAATAACATAGGAGAGATAATTGGTCTCTGCAGCACCCCACATTCCAGCGGGTGTCGCCGGGTCGACTGTCCCCCAAGTGCCACCCTCTGTCCCCGATCTTGAAGGAAGGAGGCCAGCCATTGCAAGGCAAGCCCCCGTACCCCAGCGTCAGCGAGGCGGTGGGCTAACACATCGTGGTCAACCATGTCGAACGCTGCCGACAGATCAAGAAGTATTGGCAGCGCCTCTCCGCCTCAATCCAGGTGTCTCCGGAGGTCATCCACCAAGGCGACCAACACTGTCTCCGTCCCATGGGCTGGGCGAAAGCAGGACCGGAAGGGGTCCAGGATCTTAGCATCCTCCGAGAAAGTCTGGAGCTGTGTCGCCACTGCCCTCTCGATGACCTTACTCAGAAGCGGCAAGTTGGATACTGGGCGGTAGTTATTAAGGACCGTAGGGTCCAAAGAAGATTTTTTAAATAAAGGGTGGACCGCCGCCTCCTTCAGTTCCCCTGGGAAAGTCCCTGTTGATAGGGACAAGTTGATAATTTCCTTCAGGGGGATCCGCACCTCATTGCCGCAAGCTTTAACCAGCCATGATGGGCAGGGATCTAGGAGCTATTTTAAAATACAAGAATATAGATATCCCCAGCCACCCAAGACTCTTGATTTTTGTTGAAGTTCTATTGCTCCTGGAAATGAGCAAACTCAGGATTTGGCTGACTTCCAGAAGAAAGGGTGTTCACTCTGGCAGCAGAAACATCAGTAAGGCTACGTAGTTTGTCAAAAAATCTGAATTTAGTAGAACACTTCTCATTTGTTGGCTGGACTGCAAATTGGGATTTCCTCTCTTCAGGACTTGTAGCTCATTACTTTGCTTCTTTTTTATAGATTGCTATACTATAATTAGATGGTTTAGATGAGTAAAATTCTAAGAGAGTTTATTTTTGTTCTTAAATTAGTTAGCTACCTATGATCTCTATTTGTGGTGGGTCAGTGGTTGCTGGTGTGGGGTGTGTGTATCTCCATCTGCTCTAACAATATGAGCAGACGATTACTCGAGCTCTGTGGGAGCAACCATAAGAGGAAGTTTAAGTATGCACCTTGAGGTAATATGCCTACCTTCCCTGTGTGATAGTTATACCTGGTCTACACATGTATAAGATGGTAGTGAGAAGGTAAACTCTACTTTACTAAATGATTCACAAAGTTACTTGGAAAAATTATTAAGGACTTTAGTCTATGCTACTGTATGTAGCTTGTTGAAACTAGGATCCTATTGTAGAATTTTGAAGCATTTAATCTGGCATGTGAATACTTATGCTTTGCTCCAGTGCTGTTTTTGGATTTCTGGTTGGTTCTACAACCCTAATCCTGTTGCATTGTTTTTTCGAGTGTCCCATCCATCAACTGTGTTGATTCACTCTGTATATAGTCTGCCTTAACCAAGTAAGAAAGGCATAGATCATGTAAATAAATAAATAAATATACCACTTCACATGGCGGGTGATGGGTTAAGCTTCCAGTTCTCACTTGCATTAATAATCTCCTGTAAATAGAAAGCACAGCACATGAAGGGTTAAGCTATATTTTTTCCTAATGTACATTTTTTTTAATTTTAAAGAATGTGTACATTTGACCCTCCCTGCAGTCTGAACTGGTGCAGTCCATTGGACTATCCCATTTTGCTGTATGTTTAAACCAGGCCTTAAGGCGTGGCTCACAGTGTATATAGCAATGAGGAGTCAGTATTTGATTGGGTTGCCACTGATCTCCAACTGATCTCCAGACTGCAGAGATTAGTTCCCTTGCAGAAAATGGCTGCTTTGGAAAGTGAATGACATTATAACCCCCTGAGGTCCCTCCTCTTCCAAAACCTCACTACCCCCAGGTTCCAACCCCAAATCTCCAGGAATATCCCAACCCAGAGTTAGCAACCCTAGTATTTAAGAATGCAATTTAGTAATTTCTGCCAAATTATTCTTGCTGCAAATTCACAAATGTTTTCATCTAACTTCCTCTTACAATTGTTTTGGGATAGTGATGGATAATGTTTTGTTTCTCAATAGTGACTCTCTGGAGCAACCACAGCTTTCCACTTACACCACGGCCACAGTACGAAACATGCCAGAAAGCCCAGAAAATGGTGCAAATAGACCAGTTTCTGCCAATACTGCATCTGCTACAGGCTTCAAGCCTACAGGACCTCAGTATGCAGTCAAAACCTCAGGCTGGCAGTCTTCTAATCAAACAGGTAAATACACCAACTGCTTTATTTTATTCATTTACAAATCTCTCAATATATTTCTAAGTAAGTGGATTTGTATAGTAAATGGATTATTTTAGTTGTGTGTGCGTCTGTGTTGGTTGCCTTATTTTGCTCATACGTCTTGAGTCTCAGTGAGAAAAGTGGACTATAAATGTAAATAACATGTCTTTACTGCATACTTTAAAATATATTATTAATTTTAATAAAGCACAAAAAGCATACTCATAGTACCAATGTGGAGCAAATAACAATTCTTTCAGCATACAGGTAATAAAATTATACTCTTGACCAGGGTTCTTTCTCTGTTTGTGACAGGGCAGGGATTGCCAGTCAAATATATATCCATGCAGAAAAATGAAGAATAATAGATTGCCAAGTTATAATCTGATCAGTATTCTTCTCTTGTACCTCATTCACATACTGCCTTAGCTGATAGTTTATTTGTATACTGGATACAATAGTGACTTGTCCCGAAGCATATATAATCTTTGGTATGAAGTGAAGCCATTATTGAAAGGGGTGGAAAAGCAACACGAAGTGCTTATATATGTTGGTTCCAGTTCATGGTAAAGTTCATGGTAAAGTTCAGTTTTCGGATAGAGACTGTGAGCCAATGACTTACTTCAGCACCCCTCAAGCTCATATGCTTCAGCTACTTATGTGAACTGGCCTTTAATGAAACTGGTTACTATCTTCCATAACAGAGAAAGCCCAGTTTCACTAGTCAGAGCTCCACATCTGGCTCTGTCATACTTCTCTATAACAGGGAAGTCCAGACCTTAATTAAAGTTTTTCTAGATATGGGTATAATCTTTCTTCTGAGACCTATACATTATCAGTTTACCATAGCCATTTTATGTCTATCTGGTTCATAAATGCATTTGGGTTTCCTTAGCTTCCAAAATGTTGTCTTAGCAGGATTTTGTATGTTTCCAGTGTTATTAACCAAGACTGTATCATTTATGTAGTCTATCTGGTATATTAGGTTTTATGTGAAAAAATAACCCTGCAATTTAATATTTAATTATATATTAAAAGCTAACATTTTAAAGAAATTGTAAACAAATGACTAGTACAGTTTCATCCTCATTTCATCCTTTTTCCATAACTTCCATTATGAATGAAAAAGGGATCATGAGGTGCCTCTTCTAGAGAATATATACCAAGGTCTTAAAAAAAAATTAAGTTAGGAACACACATTTCAAAAGCTTTTTGTGCACAAGGCACTATTGAAATAGCTTATCTTCCTTAATTTCTTGTGCTGCACAATAAATTAGGAGTGCATGCGTAGGAGACTGGGGAACTATATTCATCTTTAAATACAAGCAAATTCACATCTGGTTGTGTCTCATTTTAGCAATCTAATGCAATAAAAATATACGTACAGTCCCTGAAGTCATATCTGCAGCAGTCTCTGGTGACCCTATCCTATGCCATAGAACATAAGAGCAAGCCTTAGAACATACACAGCTTCCCCAGGGATACTGTGCATACTGTCAGCAGTGCCCTTCCACCCTTTACGTTGGACAAACAGGCCAGTCCCTACAACAAAGAATAAATGAACATAAGTCAGACATTAGAAACCACAACATTCAGAAACCAGTGGGGGGACATTTTAACCTTCCAGGACCTTCCATTGCTGACCTAAGAGCAGCAGTTCTCTTAGAAAGGAATTTCAAAGGGAGATTAGAAAGAGAGACTGCTGAATTGCAACTGATAATGAAGCTCAAGACAGTGCATCCTCCTGGACTGAATCAAGACCTAGGTTTCCTGTCTGATTACCAGTGATTTCTCCATGCCTACTACCCCTCTGCGTATCATACTCAATCCAATCCTGCCTGCTGTTGTCATTCAGAATCTGAAATCAGTCCACTCTCCAAGATATAAGGACATTCTAGCTGTATCTGAAGAAGTGAGCAGTGTCTTATGAAAGCTCACCCCCTGCCACAAATTTTGTTAGACTTTAAGGTACTACTGGATTCTTTCTCTTTTCTACTGTCCGTACCTGTAATTTTGTGGCTGTCTCATTGGAACACACCTAACAGCTTTGCAAAGTATAATAGTGCCTTAGCCATCTCCTGTTTGGAAATTTTCCATTTACTAAGAGTTGCCTTTTAATCAGGAGTAATCCCAGGCTTCTAAATAAACAATAGGTGTAACCTCCAGCTTTCATACAAAAGCAAAATGATCTTTTCTTACCTGCTTCTGGCAGGGTTCAAGTTATAAAGCAATATTTTCACCCACGCTCTAAAGGGACTTCGTGCCTTTGAAAAATGTGCTTACAAGCTAGAAGATGAAATCGAATTCATCCTAAAATAAGAGAGAGCATATGGTGTTAATGTATATATTTTTTAAAATAATGTCTCTTTAGCATATACTTGGATTACAACAGTTTAATAAAATGAACAAGTCTTTGGGCTTTGGAGTTGTGGAATTTTAAAGTATCCTCAAGATGGCGATAAATCATCACATCTCTGCCCTGCTCAGCTGGCGTTTTTCTTAATGCAAGGAAAATGGGGCTGACAAAGTTAGGGTTGATCTAAACGAAAGCTTGTGTTTTGAGTTTGATGTGCTCTTTTCAAATAAACTAAATCTTAACAAAAATGTCCTTTATTATTAAACCATCAGGATGTTTTGTGTGGTGGCTGTAAAGTACAGATTTTTGTAGGGTTTATGTGATCTCCCAGAGGTTGCTAGGTATTCTGAAAGCAACATTAGAGAAGTTCATTTTACTACCTTCTTGCTCATATAAAGCTGCGATGGCTACTATTGTATGCTGGTTAGCATTTATACATTGCCTTCCTTGTGTTAGGTGCTCTACAGAAAAATAACATTGTGTTGTCCTTGCTCTAGAAGTCTTGTGGTCAGTGTGGGAACCTGGCTGTACACAATCAAGCAAGCTTTCCCATACGTGACATAGGTTTGAGCCTTATTAGGGGTGGTGGTGGTGGAAATTTCTGTCGAGTCGCAGCTGACTCATGGCAACCCTGTAGGGTTTTCAAGACAAGAGATGAGCAGAGGTGGTTTACCCTTGCCTGCTCCTTCATAGGAGCTTTGTACTTCCTTGGTGGTCTCCCATCCAAGTATTAACCAGGGTTGACCCTGCTTAGCTTTTGAGATCTGACCAGATCAGGCTAGCTACCCCAAGCAGAAGGCTAATTGAATGAGTGTTCTGCAAGGAACTGCAGTGCACGTCCAAGATGGGCATGTTGAGAGGGGGAATGTGCATGAATTGCACTCTCCTCCAGTCTGCTTCATGATGCTCTGTCGTGGCCTTGTTTCATCCTCTTATCAGTTTAGGCTTTTTTCAGTCCTGGAGCTGAGTCTTTAGAATGACCATCCAGATGAGCTTTTGTGGCCACCGCCGCTGTCTGTTGCAGGAAGACCTACAAGACGGTCCCCTTTCAGAGCTGTTTTTCATTTTGGTGTTTGCTTAGGCTTTTCTTTGTGGTTGATGTATTTATTATTGGTTGACTTTTTTGTTGTTGACATTGGTGACATGATGGTTTTATTATATCTCTTTTGGTATTTATTAGCTGCCTTAAATCTTTCAAGGAGGGTGGCATAGATGAAAAAACAGGGCTGGATGGGGTAAGGAGACATTTAAATGCTTAAGGAAATTATATACGGTGGCTTACCTTTTTAATAAAAACTTTGGTTTTATTCTGAGAGTGACTATTATTATCATTTATTATTATTTATGTAATATATACCCCGCCATATCCCATGAGTGGGCTCAGGGTGGCTTACAACCTAAGAATAAAACAATAAAAGTGATAAAAAATAAAACAACAGATGGCACAATAAACAATAAACAGAAAGGACCCATGCCTCATGTCAGGTGAATAAAAAGCTCCAGTGCCCAAGAAATGTTATCTAAAGCAGCAGGACACTGGGAAGGGGCCATGAAACTAAGTGTTTTTGAGTTTAATGGCAAGGTGCATTTATTTATTTACTTCATTCATAACCCACTTTCTCACCAGTGGTGAAGCAAAGTGGGTTATGACATTCTTTCTTTCTTTGTTTTTATCCTCGCAACAGCCACGTGCGGTAGGTTAGGCTGTGTGGCTGACCCAGGGTTGTCCAGATGGCTTCAAAATAAGCTGAAAGATGCAAAGAAGGGTACAGCTGTTGCAAATTTGTCAGCTTGGCACAATCCTAAAGCCTGAAATTCTAGTGTGTTGCTGATACCTGTGTGGCATGGGCATTGTAGGTCATCATCTTCTGTCTTCTGAGGAGACAAGACATGTGCTAAGGGCCAGACTACATGTTTGGATCTTTAATGAGTTGGATCTAGGTTCCTTGCAGTGTCACAGCAGCTGTGGGGGAATGGTCACTCCTACCCTGTGTTGTGTCGAAGGTGGCAAGACGGTTTACAGCCAATCTGAAACAGTCAACAAAATAAGTCTGTATTCCAGAAAAATGGAAATCTTCAAGTTTCCTGAGATTGAATTAAAAGCAACCACCCTTCTGTGCCAGTGGAAACTGCTCAGCGGGTCACTGCTTGGATCAAAGTAAGCCAAGCGTTTCAGAACTAAACAAAGAGCCACAAACCTGATTCCAGACATATGTTTGCATTCAGACACCCGTTCTGCTTCCTGGTTCCATTCTGCAGACCTTCAGCTTTGTCTTTGCTAAATCTGTTTCCCTGTACTTCAAAACCCCACAAACGGTACTTTTGTATTTACTCCTAAACTTCTGAGTCACCTTTAAAAGTAAACCCATTTTAAAATTCAGGAAATTATCAATGTGGAAACTTAAAAGATGAGCCAAACCTGAACAAGCAAGTCTATCTGTGCGCTCATTTTGAAATGTATTTTAATTTCTGCAATTTCAGGTTAAATAATGAAAGTCAGATTGACAAAAATAAGCTTGTATGATACCTGTATAAAAATCACTCACTGCAAAATTGTTTTCTGTTTATCTAAACTGCTGTGACTGATTTGCAACAAGCTAGTCTACATGAAATGCTTCAGCTCCTAAGGTTTACACCAATGCTGATTATTATTAGTGTTCCTGCTGGCCACAAAAGTAAGGCCTGCACACAGTTTAGTGTGCAGTACTTTTCCTCCCAGTGCAAATTAGCCCTGCAGTTTCCATCTTGCAGATTGTGACCCATGTACATTAGAATTCTGGACCAGTCACATGTGGTCACAGCATCACCCTGACATTTTAGACAAAAGATAGCTTGTGTAGCCACCCACAGCATGTAGGACTTGTGGTTCAGAACTGATTCATAAGGAAGAGCACCACCCACAGAATTACCACTTCCTAAAGCATGTTGAAGTTTTTCTTGGATGCTTCATCCGTAAACTTCAATGAGCGTGGCCCTGCTTAGCTTGCAATATCTTGATAAATTCACAGCCTTAACAAGACTGCAGAACAGAAAGATTGTTGATAATATGGGCTAAATGCAGATTTGTTGTGAAATCAGTACTCTTACAGCCTATATAGTTTTCCTAGTTCACATTCCTGTCTCAAGTTACTTAAACACGGATTAGATTGATCAGCCTGAATTGCTCTGACTAGCCTGATCGTGTTGGAGCTTGGTCAAGTTTAGTACATGGATGGCAGACCACCAAGGATGACTGGTGTTGCTATGCAGAGGAAGGCCATAGCAAACCAGCACTGCTCATCTCTTGCCTTGAAAACGTCATGGTCCTGGAGTCACCATGAGTTGGTTTTGACTTGACAGTGCACAATTATTATTCATTCAGATTGATCACCCCTTTGTGGTATATTGAAGTGATGTCGACGTGTGTTTTTTTTAAAGTGCAAATAGTCTTGAAACTGATATAGTGCAGTGGTTAGAGTATAGGACTAAAATCTGGGAAACCGGAGTTCAAATCTCAGTCTGTCATGAAGTTCACTGGGCGACCTTGGGCCAGTCACGCTCTCTCCAAGGGCTGATGTAAAAATAAAATGAGGAAGGGAAAACTATATATACTGTTCTGAGGACCTTGGAGTTAGGATGGGTAAAATTGTGATCAATAGAGGTCAGTGTATTTTTTCTTACCTGGTAGTTCTGTATTGTTCACAACCATGCCTTTTACTTTGTTTATATACTTGTTTTATTGTGCTCAGTTTGTATACTTTTTGAAAAAATCAAAAATAAAGAATTTTAAAAATAGAGGTCAGTGTATGCTTAGTTTAGTGTAAACCACCTTGAGCTCCATAAGGAAGAATGGGGCTAATAAATATTTCAAAGAAATAAATAAAATAGGCAATAACTGTGCAATCAATCCCTATTACAGTTTGCATTATGTCAGACAATCTCCGCTCAGGTTAGGAAAATCTTAGGGCTGCCAAGCCCCTGGTGGGGGTGGGGAATCTTCTGCCCCAGGTCATGTTGCCCAGTGGCGGCAGGAGAAAAATTGAAAAGAAAAATCAGGCATCATCTTCTTACAGTAAATTCTCTCCATAGAGTTTCTGGTGATTCCTAGAGCTACCCTTTGTAACTTCTGGTTAGCTCTAGGAATTGCCCGGAACTCTGTGATAAGCATTTTCTGTATATAGACGCCTTGTTTTTCTTTTTAATTTTTCTCCCAGGACACTCCCCACAACCCTCCCACCAGTGGCCAAGCACTGCCTGGTAATCCTAGAAAGTCTTGAAAATGGAATGGAACAGTGTATTCTTGGGGCTTCTGTTTTACAACCCATTTTGTTTCTGGGTACTAAAATGAAGTGGAGTACTGATTTATACTAAATTTTCTACTGCATTGACTGTAATGAGTCTCCAGAACATAGCAGGATGCAAATTTAAGCGAAGGCTTTTTTTCCTCCATAGCCAACAGGTATTGTGTAACTGGTGGGTTCAATAGCAACACTAAAGGAGTTTGATTCTGATGGATGGATTGTCTGGTATTAATAATTCCAAATTGTTTTTCTGTCACAGGACAGCATACCAGAAGTGCTCACAAGTTAACTAATGTGAATTCCACTGTAGCCAAGCAGAGTCTATTGTGAAACCACAGCAAAGCTATTCATAAATGTCAACTGTTTAAGCTGGGGTATTTATGTGTAATGTGAAATATTAACCTTTTGAAATCACAGTGCAAGTAAAAATATTTTTGGGTTTTTTTTTAAGTAGGTGGCTATAAATTAAAATAGGCTAAAAATACTCAACTGTCCCACAAATGTGAAGGTATTCTCCTTTTCAGTCTTTTATTTAATATACAGTGTTTGTTTTGAAAGCATTGTACCAAAATTAATACATGTCTTAGGGAGAAAACCAACTTTCGACCTCTTGTACTGAATGATCTTTTTTTTTCTTTATAAAAGTATTCTGCTACTTATTGAATGGTTAGATGTGCCAGATTCCTTAATGATATTGCAGCTATTTTTATTCAGTATTAATGTGGGTGTAAATCTGTATGACCAGGACGTTGCCACAGATGATATGATTTGGCATTAAATTCCAGAGAAATTGTCGTGCTGATCTTTTGCAGGAAAAATGAATGGAATTTTCAGATAGTTTAAAGATGAGCACATTGACAGCGACGTAAGCAATTGTAGACTAGAGCCGTGTTCATCAGGTGACTGAAGTGTGTTCTCAGTCTCTCTCATACTGACATGCCCACACTGGATAGAAAGAAAACTCTGAACAGTGGCAGGGAAGTGCAAGAGGTGCTGTCTGGCCCATTTCAATGCAAGCCATAGTTGTATTCAAGATGACAATAGTGACTGTTTACATTGGCAATAAAGTTGATAACACTATATTTTCAGAAACTGTAGTTCAGTGTTTGGGGACCCTCTTCCTCAGTCTTTCTATTCAGAGATGGTTCCGCTGCAATGCCAAACTATGGACTGCTTCCACACCAGGATTTTCCCCCTGATGGAACACAGCATGCCTCCACTTTTTAAGGAAAGCTTTCACTCAACATTATGCTCTTACTGAGGGGAAATGGCATGGAAGCTACAGGTAGAACCTCCTGTAGCCTTAAGAATGGTGGTGCTAAGTTCTGGTGTCCCCCCTCCTCCTTTAGCCCTTTAACAGGGTTGCCAAGCTGTAGGGAGTTCAACAAGGTTCTCTAGAAGACACCAAGAAAGGGGGTGGGAGAGTGGTGCCCACAGTGCAGGACAGGGTATGTGGATGCTGTCCCTCCACACCTCCATCCCATTTGCTGCTGTTTGCACAGCAGGGGCAGCATTTCCTGTGGAATTGGCCATGATTTGGTGCTAGGTGAATAAACCATGTGCTCATCCATATATCCATCTTCTTCACTTCACTTGCATGGTATGAAGGCCAAATTAGATGAGATGGCATCTTGAGTCCGCTCCAGTGATATGCCATCATTTTGTAGTGCAAATTCCCATTAGGAAACGGCTTTTAAGATTACCATGGGGGGCCCACGGGGGCATTATTTGGCTGTAGATCCTCTTGGCACTGTTTCAGATTGAGAAAACAGTACACAGGAGATGACTGGACTCCCACCTCACCCTGCACCCCGGTTGACCCAACCAGAATTGGGCTTGTGAGTGCTGTTAAAGTGGGAACTCACGACTACATAGGCTTGCCAAGTCCCTCCGAGGGCGGGGAAACCCCTGCCCCAGAGGCCCGTTCCCCGCCGCTGGTGGATCGGGGACCGGGGGGAACCCCACCCCAATGTGCGCGTCACCCGGAAGTGATGTGACCACGCTGGGGGTGGGGCCACAGTCATCCGAGGGAAAACTATGGTTTTCCCTCGGATGGTCGTGGCCCCGCCCCCAGCGTGCCCGGCGTCATCACATCACTTCCGGGTGACGTGCGTGCGGCACACACGTGCTCAAGAAGCCGGATGGGAGTCCCCCACTTCGGAGGAATTTACACTTGGCAACCCTATGGCTACAAAATGGCAGCGGACCCGGGTTCTAGTATGGCCCTGACACCTGTGGCCCAATTGTCTAGGATACTATCTCACACAGTGGCTAACTAGTTCTTTTGGAGGGCCAACAACAGGGCATCCTCTGATGTTGCCTCCTGGCACTGGTGTTCAGAGGTTTTCGAACTCTGAATGTGAAGGTTTCCTTTAGTCATTATGATTAATAGCTGCTGATAGACCTGTCCTGTATGAATCTTGTCTAATCCTCTTTTAAAGCCATGTGGCTATCACTACATCCTCTGGCAGCAAATTCCAGATTTTAATCACTCATCAAAAAAAGACATATTTCCTTTTGTCTGACCTGGACCTACTGCCCATCAACTTCACTGGATGGCCCCAAATTCTAGTATTTTCAGGGAGAAAAAAAATCTACTGCTTGCATAATTTTATAAACCTCTATCATGTCCCCCTTTAGTAATCTCTTTTCTAAACTGTTAAGTCCCAGACTCTTCAGCCTTTCCTCATAAGAAAAGTTTTTCTACCCCTGGTTGCCTTCTGTACTTTTTCCAACTTTGCAATGTCCTTTTTGAGATACATTGACCAGAACTGCACACTGTATTCCCAATGAGGACTCAACACAGAGTTATATTGGGACTTTATAATATTGGCTGTTTCATTTTCACTTCCTTTCCTAATCCCCATCATAGAGTCTGCCTTTTTTTTACTGCTGCAGCATATTACATTGACATTTTCATTGAGCTATTCACTGTGACCGCAAGGGTTCTTTCCTTCTCACTTGCAACAGCATTATTTTGTTCCAGTGTGCATTACCTTACACTTAAATTGAACTTCATCTCCCACATTGTTGCCCACTCCTCCATTTTGTGGATGTCCTTTTGGAGGTCTTCACAGGTGGCCTTGGTTTTTTACCTTCCTGAATAATCATCTGGACAGTAGTAAACCTACTGTTTACTATTACAACCAAATTGTCAAATTATAGCTATATAAACCATAGACGTGTGGGAGCAGAGCCCTTGTAGTACCAAATCATGGTTTGACATTGCATATGAACCACACTAGGGATGGACAGGAACCAGCTCATGAACTAAAGTTCTTGATATATTTTGGTGGGTCATGGCTTATGGACTGAAGTTCATGTACTGAAGAGCTGCCATGACCTTCCATGAATTTTAAGGCAGTTTGTGGTGGTTCGTGAAAAATAGAAAGCAGGGGTTTAAATAGCTCGGAGCCATTTAAACCCCTGCTTTCTGCTCCCGAAGAAAAGTGGAGGGGAGCAGAAAATAGAGGTCATGAACTGATATGAACTGGTTCGGTTTGCAAACCAACCTCCTAGTTTGTATTGGTTCATGGTTCAGTTTGTGGTTTTTGCAAAAATGTGAATTGTGCCCATCCCTAAACTACACTATAATATGTTAAATCAGTTACTGCAACAAAACTCCAACTTAAATTAATTTCCAGTGTGTAGTCAGGAGGAACATGTGTACCTATTCACATGTCTTGTTGAATGTGGCTGACTTTGGGCCAAATTCACTCTTGTGTAGCCCAAATATAAGAAAGCAATTTTATTGTTCCCCCTCACTCTGAAACTATTGGAGTTGCTGGCTTAAGGTTCAAACTCTGGCTAAATATTGTTCCCATCTGGGCAACAAATCACACACACACACACACACACAGAGAGAGAGAGAGAGAGAGAGAGAGAGAGAGAGAGAGAGAGTTATAAAAGTATTGTTGACAAGTGGCAAAGCTCCTAATGCAGGTTTGGAAGAAGCACTGAGGACCTGATATGGTGAAATCAGAGAGAGCTTATGGAGTGGATTAATTAGCACATTCAAGCAGTCATGACAGAAATAATACTTCAGCACTGAAGTGCCTATGTTGCAATACAGATATTCCAAACACCCATGTACACTGTGCTGCGTGATTCACTCAAAGACTAGAGGATGAAAGATAAAGCAGGGGTTTTCAGGTACTGGTCCATAGAGGTTCCAGGCATTTGTCTGATACTAGTCAGGGGTCCCAGTAAACTCAAATGAGGAAGCAGTGAAGTCTAAGTTCAAAAGCATATAGATAGTGTAGCCCAGGACTGGTACCTAGCCATTTACAAGACAGAAGTTATCCTGTGCAAACCAAAGCAGACTTTGAGGGTAAATTCTGGCTTCAGCTATAAGGCCAGAATCTCAAGTTGCAAAACAAAAACAATTCTCTTCTCTCAGAATGTGGGGACTGGCAATGTGAGTGAACAAATATGGGGAGGGGGGAATGTGGCTGAGTGGTAGAGCATCTGCTTGGCTTTCAGAAGGTCCCAGGTTCAATCCCTGGCATCTCCATCTAAAGGATCAGATAATAGATAGTGTGAAAGAGGCCCCAAAGAGATGCCTCCAATCAGTGTAATGATAATAGAAGACAAAAACAAGTGTAGTTAACAGACTCAGCAATTACAACTTGCCAAAAAGCTGAAGAACATGTAATAGAAAATGATGTATACAAAGCAGCTACAATGAAAAAGTACAAAATGTAAACAGTGGATAACTGGTATGTGCTTACAATGTATAAACAATGGAGAACTACTAAATAATTCGACATTGTGTCCGGATGTTTGATAACAACGTTTCACAGTTCATCCTTCATCAGGGTGTTCCCTTTAAGCTGCTGTGGTTTTCATACTCATGCTGACATGCATTAGGAACAGTAACAATTCAATACAAAATTGGACGCCAATCTCCAACATGTAGTCAGCTTCAATAGCTTCAGACTTGCAGCGGACCGGCAGCGTGAAAGAGGCCATGAAGAGATGCCTCCAATCAATGTAGACAGTACAGACCCAGATGGACAATAGTCTGATTCAGTATAAGGCAGCTGCATATATATATGTATGTATGCCCACAGTTGGCCTAAGGTGAATAGGAGAGAGTAGCAATTTTCTAGGGAAATTTTCAAATAAGGAATGGAAGATTCCAGTGAGGAAGCAGAATGTTTGGAGGCAGTCTTACTACTTAAGCGAGCCGGGATTTGTGATGGAAAATTCTATTCACTCAGAATTGGATCAGTCTTGAATGAAAATCCTCTTACTTACGTAAGCTTTTGGTTCTTTCCAAGGTTTGGCTTCTAGTATGCCCAGATCCTTTTTGTATTAACTGTACTCCAGTAAATTTCGGAGGGGTCCTAATTAGTGGCCTGATGGTCAGGTACCTGGAGAGAGTGTTTCTCTGTGAGGCTTCTATTGTTTCAGCTAAGCAAAATAAATTTGTGTAGGATTATGCTTGATCTTAACACCTTTTTCCTGGCTTTACACCTTTGTATTGGCAATGGGCTGAAACTCATTGGGACTGGTGAGAAGAGAAGCCAACAAAGTAGAAGCTTCTGAACACCAATGTGGTTTTGTAGTCAGTGAGTCAGACTGGGTCTTGACTTACGCGACCCAGGTTCAAATGGGCCATGAACTTCACTGGATGACCTTGAACCCGTTGCACTCTCTGTCTAAGCAAACAAGGGGATTGTTAGGACAGAATGGTGGTGGTTGAGTTGCAGAACTAAACATGTCATCCTGAGCTCCTTGAGAGAAGGCTGGGATAAAAATGGATTGATAACATTGATGGCAACAATTCAGCAAGATGCAAAAAGCGGGGGAAGGGATTTGCTCCTTTATATGCATATACGTGGAGACCGCAAAAGAACGACACTCACCGCGATGAGTAAAACCTAAATGTATTCTACCAAAAGTATACATGCATCCAATACATACATTACATTAACAATTCTAATTTCCATGTTCTCACCATGCGTTTGAGGATCTTGCAGCTATATTTTCTAACTGAAATCCTCAACAGTCATAAATTGTAACACAGTATTTCTGGGGTATCTTTACAATTCAGTATTCCGTAGTTACTCTCTCTTGAATTGTACACAGTCTTCTTGAGAATGAACTCTCAATTTCCTTATACGTGGAGACAGCAAACAACAGGAATGCAATTTTGAGTCTCTTTCTACAAAGAGTGGTATAAAAGTTTAACATTTATATTAATGAATGATTATTCCTTCTTGTAAGAAATAGCTGCGTTTGATACAGATGCACTCAGCATTCGTAATAGATGGAAATGTATGCAAATAGGTAGCATTCAGACTGCTATCTGAAAGTAAAGCTGACATTATCCCTGCTCACCCCCATGGCAAAGGTGTAATGGTGAAAAGCTGTTAAGGCTTGATTAGTTAATGGGCATGATTCTCCAGTGTAACATATACTTCTGCAGAAGAGGTGCTATCTGATCAAAAGAGTAGCATTTGACACCGACTTCTCATGGACGGCTATGATTAGACTATGTGCTGGCAGTTCAAAATCAGCTCAGGTGTTGCAACGGTGCTTTGATGAGAAAGGGGCAGGGGAAGGAGACAAAGATGGGTCCATTAGCACAAGACCTCTTGTGGGGCAGACTGAACAACATGGATATGTGTGATGGAAAAGAAGATACAGGTGGGAGTGGGTAGGTGAATATAAAATAAGCAAAGCTTCCAGTGGAAGCTCCCTTCTTTCATTCCATAGATCTCACCTGGAAGAACCCCATTCCTGTGCGCATTTCTCATTGTTCTTCTCCATCAAGCTTGTATAATCTGTCCAGAAGAATCAACAGATTGTTTAATGCTTTCCCTGTTGCTTGTGCACATCCTGAAAGAGCTGAAATTTATCTCCCCTTGAAGTGTTATCTATAGTTAGCATTTTTTAAAAAAAGTAACTGTGTCCTTTGCTGAATAGACTTTGATTCCTTCCACCATTGATACATGGCCGCAGCAGATAATTCACATAATTCACATAATTTGCACAATGGTATCTTTGAATACCCACAGTTGCAAAAGCCTAGCAGATCAGGAAGTCTTTCCTTTTTATATATATATATGTTTAGAATGGGTCCCATGGGTTTCTTTAGCACAGGAATCCCAGAAGGAAAAGATCACTGGGAGGGTGGGGTAGAAATCTAACAAATAAAAATAAAATAAAGTTTTGTTTATAGCCACCAGTCTTGCCTTTTGTAACTGTATTCACAGCAAAATCTCACTCAAAGATTTAACAAAGGAAGAATGAGGGATCATATTTATTTATCATTTCTTCCCAATGGGGACTGAAGGCGGCTTACATCATTCTCCTCTCCTCTATTTTATCCTCACAATAACCCTGTGAGGAAGGTTAGGCTGAGAGTGTGTTAGTGGTCCAAGGTTACCCAGCAAGTTTCCATGGCAGTATTGTTAGCCAGATTGCCTCAAATTATTGGTGATTTTAGGGGAATTATGATATTACACAAGGCAATAGGCAAATAAGGGAGCAAGCACCTATGTATACAGGGGTCCCACTTCTTCCAGACACACCAGAAATAGACTCAAAGGCTGGCTTCAGTATAGAATGGTTTCGTTTACTGAAGATATCTTACAAGCATACAATAATCCAAACACACTCACAATTACACAGTTCTAGGAAAATTAGAGAGAAGAGGATATCACATTCGCATTAGCAGGATAATCATTGAGGGGGAATATTTTACCTGTCGGTGGGATGAAGCGATCCTTAGGAAAAATAAGGGAGACTATGGGGTAATAGGGTCATGTCCTGAACCGGCAGAGACATGTGGAGACTCTGGCTGCGCAACCGAGAGTCGTGGAGTTAGGGTGGGCGCAGGGGAGAGAGAGAGGAAGCATTGCGGGTAGCCCTCTTTTATGAGGGGGCATGGGGGGGGGTTAGGCTGGCCACATCCCCTAGCACACCTCCTGCTGGTCCGTCCCCAAAGCATGCTGATTGGACCTGGGTTCAGGAGAAAGGGTCTAAGGGGGTGGACAATGTTGAGATCCAGTCATTCTGAGCAGGACAGTGGCACCTGGAGGGATGGTGACTCATGCGGCCAGAGTCATTGTCATTGTTATTCCTCTATTGTCTCATGGCTGTAGTTTCAGCTAGGTGAGGCTGAGTGTGGGAAGGGAATGCTGCCTGCGCGTACAAGGAAGAAGCTTCCTCATGGCATTTGAATCTCATGTCTCTGGTCTGCTGCCTTGATATGATATCTGTCTGGCTTTCAGTGCTTAATGTGGCTAGGGAACTGGTCCATCTTACAGCAGGTAAGAGGGTAGGTAACCTCTGAAACCATAGGCACATCATCTCACAGGAAGGCTTCCTTCTTCTGGGTGTGTGCGTCTGTAACTGGCATCATTTTGGGTCAATACACAATTCAGTCCCTTTTGCACACTACTGGCATAGTCCAAGTTTTATCACTTATGAAATTGTACGTCCATAAGAGCGCCTAAAGGTACCTTGCAGGGCAGCAGAGTTGGGATTCTGACACTTTAACCACTGCACCATGTTATGGGGACTCTTCTTGAGATGGACCAGTCTAGCTCATGTGGAGATTTAGTGATTGGGGAAATGCCCCCAGCCTCAACACTTAGAGGCAAATTTAGAATTATTGGGAAAAGAGAGAATGCTTAGACATTTCCCAAAATTACTTATAATTGCTGCCCCCATTCCAGAAATGCTCAGAAACAGCCAAAAAAAAAACCCCGTGCGCGAGATGCTACGTTTCTTTAGAATTTCCATCCCCAAAGCTCTTTCCTTGCTGCAACTTGCACTACTGGTAGAAGGCAGGCATCTCTCCACCATCTCCTGTCACTCTAGAACCTGTAATGATGGCTTCTAGAGCAGTGTCAATGATTGTTGGTAATTGTGGGAAATGCCATTTTCCCAAGGTGCCTGATGTCACCAATATATGTGTCAGGACAGAGTCCTGTAAAATTATCTATCTCAGGTTTATTGGCATCATGCTGTAGCAGTATTTCAGGCGCCTGGCATGAGTGGAGAGGAGACTAAGGCAAATCTAGCTCAGTCCTTGCCATCATTACAATAGCAGTTGGGTTGATGGAAGAAGAAACTCACAGAGAAGAGAAACACACAAGGCCGTAATATTTGCCTCATATTGAAAGTAAGCATTTCGAGTTGCCAAGGTTCATATTCCATACCTCAAGGAATATTGAAAGTAAGCATTTTGAGTGGCCAAGGTTCATATTCCATACCTCAAGGAATTATGAACTTCAGTGACATGGCTAGTTAATACCTTCACCTTGAACTTTGTCAGAAATGTGTCCATCTGCTGTACTTATCTGTTTCCTGACTTGAATGGGATACTGATAGGCCCAAGTGACATTCAGGATGGAAAAAATGCTTTAGATAATGTTTATATCTGGGTGACATATTTGTAGGGGCAGGCAACAAGCACTGTTGTGCCTTATCACCTATTCTTTAGACAGCTGTTAGTGAACATCACCCGTTCCATGAATGAATTAGCTTGTTATGAGCTGGAATTGCCATTTGATAATTCACTCATTTAGCATGAAAAGCTTCAGTGCATTCTCTGTTCCACTAAAAATCTCTACATCAGATAACTCCACATTGTGAAAATGAACCGAAGTATGGGGATGCACAGTGCATTAAGTTTTATTTAATGATAGATTACCTAGTGATGATGACTCCTGCCCTGAACTATTCTCAACTTTTAAAAGTGTGTCGGGAAGAAGGGTGGGTGAATTCCATAATATTTGCCGAATTTTGCGTGGATCATGGTACCGGAGATGAGATGATGACCTGACCCAAGCCAACCCAGAATGTTCGTTTTAATTAAGAAACTTCACAGCCCATTTAATCTGGGTTCTTTAGAGATGAAAGGCGAGCTACTACAGAAGGAAACTGACCCTCTCAAGTTGTAACGGGGCCTCTAATGCACCTGTTCTGATTTTTCATGGTGCACATTCTAGCTTTCTCAGTCATTTTAAGAAATGATAACAGTATAATCCTTTCTGTTCTGCCTTTCATCATGGGAGGATTTAAAGCTTTAATTGTATTCCATAAATTCAATGGAATAAAAAAAATGTGGCTGTTGAAGCCAATTGTCCCCCCTCTCTGTTGCTTTCATAAGCCTATGCTTTTTAGAGGGATCTTACTAGGCCTAAAGTAGTTGTGTGTTTAGCATAATTATTTTTTATTTAGGGTTTGTATTCTGATAGATTTCCCCCAGTACCTCTAAGGGCTGGATATAAAGAGCTGGAGGAATTTGTTATTGTATAAAAATGCATTAAGTTATAATTGTCCCTGAGCATCTCCATAGTCTCCATTTATTGTATATTAGTTACAAGTGTTATATAAATCACCAGATTACAGTGCTTCAGAATGAAATTTTGGCACTTCCACACATTGAAGTAGCTTTATTATTTATAGACATTACATGATATTATGTTTAAGTGAGCATTAAACTGCTGTCTGTTGTATTTGTTGCTATGGGCAAAAGAACATCAAGACTTAGCTTGGCTTTCACAGCAGAATTTTCTACCTTGCTTGTGCAATATTGCTAGAACATTCTTTATAGTTAGTAGTGCTGCAAGGTATTAAAAACTAAGACTACACCAAATTATTTGGGGAGGAGGAATACACATTTCATGAAAATTATTCTGAATATGAAATTATTAACATTTGGGGCCCCTCTTGGTGCAATTACTTTTCCTTATATGTGGCTGTTTTGACAATTTTTTGTCTCCTGGCTACTGTTTTCTTTTCCTGTTTGATTGGGTGATCCCATTCAATCAGGGCTCGCACAGTGAATTAGATTATACAGTGAATTTATAATGTGTTACCAAGTTTTTCCACTGTGAGAAAAAACAGTTATGATCAAGAAGGGTTCTTTTAAAAACACATAGTGAAACACATAGTGAAACACTCAGCAAATGGATTTGAACCATTGTTAGAGCTATAAAAGATAATCAAATATGCTTTCAACATTTGCTTTAGCAATCTCGAACAAACATCTAACAGAGTTCCTGTTAGCTGGCACCTGCAAATTAAGAAGCAAACTGTGCAAGGCAGGACTGTAAAGTACAATTTATTTTTTTAAAAATCAAGTTTACTTTGACAAAAACCCTCCCTCCCACTTTTATTTGATAGGCATTGATAATGGAAAAGGAACAGCAGTAATCTCTTGTTTATGGCAAAATACTCCAAAGGTATGAGGTGACAGTTTGCAGTTGCCAAAATTTTCTTATGTAGATGTCATTTTTCAATATTTACATTATTTTTAGATTTATACTCCTCTTATAAAGCCTTACTATAATCAACCCCACTTTTGATCTCAAGTGTATCATAGAAATGGGCTAAGAGCAGCAGGCTTCCACTGGGGTTGGGGGAGTTGCTGGACACCTCTTAACTGCCTTGGGGACTGGAATGGTTTCAAAAGCAGGTCAGCCTTATCTCCAAATTAACCCAGTTTCCATAATTTTGTCAAACCTTACTGTTACTTAGACACAAAATGTGTGTGGTTGAATGTGCCTATTTAGTGGGATGGAGAAAACAGGATTAGGTAGATAGTTTTTAGTGGATTTAACAAGTAAACTTAAAACACTCAAAGCAAGTGGCAGCAATGGGAGGGTTAGTGCTGTTTTCCCTCCATGGAAGAGAAGAGAGAAGAAGAGGAGATTGGATTTATACCCTGCCCTTTATCAGCAAGCTGCCATGGTGTTCTGTGTTAGTTGTATATCTGTACAGTTGCTTACCCCCCCCCTGCTTCTAAGCCTGTATTTTACTCTGCTGTAATGCCTAAGCCAAACAACTGGAGGATGTATTGGGGGAGTATGCTTTACTGCCAACTTGTTGCTTTTAGAGCCTGGGAACTGCACCTGTATTATGTCTGGAGATAGCTTGGTTCTCAGGGAATGAGCGCGCAACCGTTTCCTTTCACCCGCCAGCAGGAAAGTGCCCCATTGGTCAAACTGCTCTTTTTCAAGGACAGCTGTGCCAGAGCTTGTGACTGACCCAAGGTCACATCAGCAGGTGCAAGTGGAGGAGTGGGGAATCAAACCTGGTTCTCCCAGCAAACTGGTTTAATTTATAATGTTTAATTTTAATAATGGTAGTTTTTTGTTATCAAGTCACATCTTATTTATGGCAGCCCTGTAAGGTTTTTACGGCAAGAGATGTGCAGAGGTGACTTGCCATTCCCTGCCTCTGCAGTGCAACTCTGAACTTCTTTGGTGGTCTCCCATCCAAGTACTTACCAAAGCCAACCCTGTTTAGCTTCCAAGATCTGATGAGATTGAGTTAGCCTTTGCTATCCAGGTCAAGGCCTAGTAATATTTGTGTATATTAGTAGCCCTTTATATTATGACATTTGAGATGGGTACTATGACGCCCCTGTCCACTTCTCTCCCTCAGATGCAAGATTTTCCCTCCATTTTTCTTTCCCTTTTGTGACTGAGCCACCCTAGTTTTCTGTTTTCTTCTTTCCTGAAGGATTCTGGCCCCCCTGGCCCAGTATAATATTTTGGCTGGTTGCTCAGCCTGGGAACCTGAGGAAAGGAATGGGAGACCCCTTTAATTTACACAACTTAAATGACATTATCTGATTCTTTTGGTTTCCAGAAAGTTAGTATACTCTTTCCAGTACCTAAACCTCTTCTCCTGAAACACCAGTACTCGTCTTGAACAATGTTCCCTCTAAGCTCCACAGTGTTGTGGCAGAAATTCTATCTTGTGAGCAAAAAAACCTAGTAGCATTAAAGTTGTGAGCGAGTCTACATTTGACTATTGCATAAATTAGTTTTTTAGAAGATTACTTCCATAACCTTGTCAAAATCTTAGAATAAATTATTTTAAATTATATTTAAACTATATTTTAAGAATAATTTAAGCATTATAAGAGAAAACAGAATCAAGTCAAATTTCACCCACCCCTTTCCACTATATTAGTAGACCTGTT
>NW_015170911.1:549219-615780 GCF_001447785.1 Gekko japonicus | reverse complement strand
GAGCAAGGGAACCTTTACCTTTACCTCTTAAGGTCTCTAAAGGCAGTTTTCTAACCACGCCAGACCAGGGATCTCTGCACTCTTCAGAGCTAACTCCCTGTTTGACTTAGGGAAATTCTCCTCTCACCAGAAATTTGTCACCTTTCTTTGGCCCAGATGCGGGTCTCCGTCTAACTACCCACTCATCCTTGCCAACTTTCCCCAGTTCCCCTATCTGTGTTAAACTGCTCTCAGTCAGGACTGAATTCCAAAACTGTCAGTATTCACTCTTTTCAGCTAGGGCTGAAATCAGACTGAGTTCTCCTCAGTATCCAATTCTAAAGTTTCTCTCTGCTCAGCTGATGCTAACCAATCAGATTCTTTGGAGCAGCCTGTCACTCAAGGCTCTCTGTTTCTGTGAAGAATTAACCCTTCACAGTCTTTCAGTTGTATGTACAGCACTGCTAAGCTTTTAAGAAGTGCAGTCCATCACAGATGCACAGTCGACAGAACTACAAATTTAGAGTCCAATGGCACCTTTAAGTCCAACAAAGGTTTATTCAAGGGTAAGAGCCTTCATGTGCACTCTGACTTTATCAAATACATTAGAATGGCAGTGAAGGTTTATACTTGTAGCCAGAGAATGAACAGCAAATTAACAGGCAACATGATGATGATCAAGATATGCAAAGTGACACTAAATAACAAGTTAAGGTTATAAGGTCAACAGTTGTAAAGCAATAAATATGTCAAACTAGCAGATAAATGTCTAAAGGTGTTTTTTCTAATTGTGATGAGTTAGCATGCCTGTTGAGTCCTGGGGAGGTTTTTTGTTCCAAGTGTTGTAATAACTTGTAATTCAGCAATTTCCCTTTCTATTCTGTTCCTGAAGTTCCTTTGTAATAAAACAGCTACTTTGAGGTCACACATTGAATGCCCTGGAAGGCTGAAGTATTCTCCTACAGGTTTCTCAATCTTGTGATTCCTGATGTCAGATTGTTTCCATTTACCCTCTGGCATAGGGTTTGTCCTGTTTGTCCTATGTAGAGAACCGAAGGACATTGTTGACACTTAATGGCATATACAGTGTTAAAAGATGAGCAAGTGAATGAGCCTCTGACAGCGTCGTTGATGCTGTTAGGTCCAGTGATTGTGTTGTCTGGGTGTATATGGCAGCAAAGTTGGCATCTGGGTTTATTGCAACCTCTGGTCCCAGTGTCCATCTGTGTGTTTTTATCCTGCCTTTCCCCTGAGATGCTGTGTGTTGCTTTCCTCCATGTTTTATTCCAACAACTGGGTTAGATAGGTTAGGCTGAAAGAAAGTGAAATTCATGGCACGCTGGTGATTTGAACTCAGGGCTCTAGATCCTAGTCTGACATTCTAACCATTATACTACACTGGCCATAGGTGATTCATAACAATTCAAAATAAAATACAATTAAACTAATCTAGCACCAATAATAAAAGGAAAAGGAATTTGTAAAGGTCATACTACATTTAAGCAATTTTCGAGTGCCACACCTGCGTCTTCTGTTCTACGTAATTTTTGCAAATGGCTAACAAAAAGAAGTGTCCATTTTTTAATATAGGACACACCCTGGAATGCTTCATGAGAACTTTTGTCTGCTAGAGTTTATAGGCTTGTGTTTGCACTGCTTCTGCAAATGTGTCAGAAAGGAGCTTATCATTCACCTTGGGTTTATTTGATCAAAGTGTACATTTATATTATATTTTGATGTTTTGCTGCTGAGTCATGCAATGCCTGTGTTGAAATGATTTATTAACATGGTCTCTGTCAAACAGGGTGTTTTAAAGGTTTGTCTTTTAGAGATGGTATATGTGGCAATAGCAAGACCATAAGTAATCTTACACTAGCTTGCAGTTTCTAATATTAGACCTGGAACATTAATAACTGTAGATGTCATCTGAATCCCATTTACCTCAGTAATGACTCTTCAGTTGACCTAAAATAATGGGCTGTTTTATAGTTGACAGTTCAGATTCCTTTATGGTGATTGTGATATCTTTAAAATCCAGTCTGCTCTCTGTTCTTCTAAGAAATCTTTACAGTTAATGAATTGGCAGCATTCCTTGATGGCCTCATTCATTCTCCCTAAACGTGTATATTTGCAATTGAACAGTCATAGTGCACAGTTTGAATAGCATCTCAGAGCAGGTTGAAGTGCTGTTACAGTCTAGTTGTACAGTAGCCAATAAGGCTTGACATTCCCCATGTTGGAATAATCTGCTTTGTGGTGATAATCGTAGATATTAATGTTATCAAAATGCTGTGGGGACATACAATGTATCAAAACACTATAGAACTCATTAGCTATTTTAACCCTGACAATCTTGTTCAGGTTAATAGTGTTTATCGTTGAAGGCACAGTTTCTAAGTTTTCTTTGCATTGTATTTAAAAGCATCTGGAAGTGGCTATAGCCCAAACAACAGTATCAAGCCTGGAGCAACCGTGCCAAGTGAAAAATCCACCGTGCCTCCTCCACTAACAGATGAAGATTCTTTTGTTCAAAGAGCGGAGCACATTCCTGCAGGAAAGCGAACCCCAATGTGTGCTCATTGCAATCAAGTAATTAGGTTGGTACTTTCCCCCCTGTATTTGCTTGTGTTATATATGACATAGGTAGTCTGCTCTACTAATTACTCATCTGCGTATTCTTAGCCAGTAGTTTGGGACTATCCAAAGTCTATTCCTGAGGTGGACCACTACAAATTGTAACCATAGCAGCGAATGTTTATAGAATTCCACTTGTGTTAAGAACAGCTTGTTTGTATCTTTCTCATGTGTATGTATACTGGTGTGCAGGTGATCTAAATTAGAAATAACAAACAGTGCAGCGTTAAATGATTCTCTGGATCCACAGGGCAGAGGGTTTTTTATACATATACCTCCAAGCTATATTAAAAGAAATAAATCATATAGCATCCACTCCCAGAAGTGTTTGACAGTTTGAAACAGCTTTTACTGAAAATTGATAGGCTAGGTAGGATGCACCAGAAACTGAACTTGATACAAATAAGTAAATATCTGCATGATCTAGGGTTTAATCAGACCCAGACAAGAAATATATTGAAAAGCAGATAGTAGGTGACAGGTGGGGACCTGGGAGGAAACTGCAAGAGAGGGGAAATTCCACCCACCCCCGCTTCCTTCCTGCCACTCTGCTGCTGCCTGTCTTCCCACACGCTTCACTACTGCCCCTCCATCACCACCAAATCTCTTCACCTCACCTGCTTGTAGGGTTGCCAAATTGTTTTCGGCCGGGAGCGGGGGGGCTCCCGGCTGGTGTCCGGGGTGTGCGCGCGCGTCACCCGGATGTGACATCGCACACTGGGGGTGGGCCACAGCCATTTGAGGGGAAAACTCCCCCGGGCCCGATTTTTGTTGTGACAAAAATCGGGCCATCAAAGCGGGGGATTCCCCGCCCCCCAGCCCCATTTGGCAACCCTACCTGCTTGCCATTTGCCATGTTCTCCTACCTTTACTGCTGCCTCCCTCTTGCTCACTTGCCTGCCACATCTGCTGCCACTTCTCTCTCCTTTGCTTGCTCACCCATGCCACCTCTCCTTCCTTGCCCTTTGCGCACTCAACTACTGCCTCACCTACCCACCTGTGTGCCACTTTCCTCCATGCTTGCCCACATGGCTGCTGCTCTTCCACTTGCCACAACTGCTTTTCCCCTTCTCAACAATATCAAAAGATCTGTTTTGCTCCCTGTAAGTTAGGGTTTGCAAGATCTCTTTAAAAGGCCCTCGTCTTTTCCATTTTCCAATTATTCTTTAAATTCTCCTATCTGTACGTGGCACCATTGTGCTGAGTTTTTGATCTGTACTCAGAACTGCATATATAGATATGGAAACGAAACAAGGATAAGCTGTAACAAATATTGCTTTAGAAACCAGAACACTAGCAATATCAAGAAATAAAATGTGCATATGCCGGCTTCTTGTTCTGAAATCAGGCTGTCTTGTTCTAAAGTTTTCAACAACATTTTCAAGCATAACCACATATACAATGTAATAGGTATAATAGTTTGACAAAAAGGGCCATTGCATTCTAAACCAGGTCAAGTAAGTGAAAGAGGCCTCGAGTTACTGTAATTTACCCTGTCAATGACAGGTCACTAGGTCTCCTGAGCATCATTACCTCAGTCTGTCTGGAGTAAATTTCAGTCAGTTTGCTCTTCATCTAGATTTAGTAAGCATGAAAACTGAAAGATTGTGGAGTAGGAAGTATAGCCACAAGTCATTGACCAACAGCTAGTGTGGTCCAGTGGTTCGAATACTGGACTAAGATCTGAGAGACCCAGTTTCAAATCCCCAATCTGCCATGGAAGCTCAGTAAGTGACCTTGGGCTTTATTCTCAGTGAGGAAGGTGAATGATATATGAAGTAAGTAGATGAGAAGGTCTCTCAGCCTATCCTTCCTCAGAGTATGATTATTAGGATAAAATGGAGGATGGGATAACAATGTTGTTTTGTGTTCTCATTTGGAGGAAAAGCAGTGTGTAATAAATATATAAGCAGCCTACTAGTCTTTATAAAATACGGGTTGGAGTTTGTCATGACTCCACTGAGAAGACTGTATGGGAGCGACGAGCAACTGATCTCACCACCGGCTAAGGACTCCCCACCAGGAAGAAGTGGAATCTGCAAATTACTAAACAAGTCCTGCAGCTATCACCAGCACCTTATGATCAGTTGTATCAAAGTTGCAGAAAGATTTAGGAGGCTCAACAGGCTGTAATTGACTCTGGTAATCTCCAGGTGATGGGTAATTGCGGTCAATCGTATCTCCCAATTATCCCATTGCTTTATATAGGAAATGGAAGATAGCAGAGAACATCAAATGATAAGGATGTGTGTCAAAGTTACCTGACAGTACTTTAATCAATATATCATGTTCTCCTTATACTCTTGCACTACAGTGGTTTTGAAGGCTTGTGATAGCCTTAGGGGTTGAGGTTTTAGCATAATTACAGTTCATGCCCTTTGAGGCAGAATTACCTATGAAAAGGTAAGCGCTGGATCAAGTGACATTCCACAGCACACCTGTTTTGCAGCCAAACTGCATTGTAGACTTGGTTACTTTACACTAAGGCATAAAATAACCATGACACGTAAGCCTGAAAATTTTTTAAAAGAGGACATCTTATAACTTTTTAATTTATATCCTTAATTATTGATAGGTTTATCATCAAAAGGCTCTGACATTTTTTCTGGACCTTGTTATATACATTTTTCATTGGACAACCACATCAAGCAAAGATGCAGTTTGTGTCTTGGTATATAAAATGTTGCGGAAATATTCGTTAGGGGGTAAATTGCCAGCATCCAAGGATTCTTGTCTCCCCCCCCCCCCCCAATAAATGCTAGCAAAATTACTGGAGTAAATCTGAACTGCCAAAGGAAGCGGAAAACACAAAGGAATGTAGAAGAGAGGCTTAGCCTTTCTTTTTAGACTTCCACCTTGCGCCTTTAAGAAATGAGTCCAGATTACAAGAGATGCCCCTGCTGTTTTGTGCTGACTCGATGCAAGTGCTGACCTAACTTGATACTCTCCAGCCTCTGTGCAAGCACCTTTTTACATCAATGCCCTTTCAGATATGTAGCAATCAAACAATACAAGTCCTTATGTACAACAAAATGCCCTCTTCTCACTGTGTCAGCACTGGCTAATTTACCAGTCTCATTAGGAGAGGGCCGACAGTGAAGAGGTTCTGTCCCCAAATAGAATCGAATTTCCGACAGTCTGCCTTAAAATGATACACATGGGTACTGGCAAAGTGGGAAGAGGAAATATTTTTACGCTACCTGCTACATTTTTTTTAGCAAAGTATCTTTTTATCTGTGACATTTGGTTTTGTGCCATTTTACAGTTTTTGACATTTTGAGGCTAGCAGCTTAAAAGCAGTATTGATATCCTGGCGTAGAAAAAATTACTTTTCTTCCCACATCTTGCTTTTCACGACAGTTCATCTGGTTTACTGCCATGTTCAAAGCATTCGATTATATCTGAGACCTAGAGCTGATTACTTTTACTCACTTGGTGTTCAGTGGCTCTGTTGTATGTAATGGAGCCTTGGAAAAAATTAAGAACTGATTGATACAGCTCTCAGTTTCCTTGGGGACAGCGACCAGAAAAGTTCACCAGCAGGACTTTCATCTGAGTAAACTTGGTTAGGATCAGACTAAGTGCTTTGGACCCAGATCTGTCTTTGGGTATAAGGTATATGAAGGAAAGTGCAAGTTCTTATTAGACCATGTTTGGCACTCCAGTAGTTAACTACAGTCATCAATGGATATTTGGTGTCAGTTCCAACGCTAGAATTTTCAGTCATAGGAGTGCGTAAGTGTGTAAAGAGAAGTGTTCATGTAGCCAGTGAGTACTTTATACATAAGGATTCACATTTGATCTCTGCATAACTGAGAGAGCATTTATACAAAAAGGTGCTTGCACAGAGTTTGAAGGGGGTATCAGGTTTGAGCTGTTTTAGCTAACCACAAGTAGTGGAGGATGTCTCTAGAATGCACTCATTTCTTTAAAGATGCAGGAAAGAATCCCAAAAATAAAACTCTCCCCCACATTCTAAAGAGTTGGCCAAAGTTTCAGACACACAGACTGATGCTAATGTTATCAATGGGGAAAATATTCCAGTTGTTCAACATTTTTATACAAATCTGCATTAGATTCACCAGATCTGGCTTGTATTTTAATAGCAACTTGTCAAATTTGGTAGAGCGAATTGATTAAACAAAAACTGTTAAATAAATTTGATGAAGTTCACTAAAAGCAAATTAATCTGCCATAGCAAACTGTTCCAAGAACACTCAGCTAGGCATGCAGGTATAGAGATGTCTTTGACTGGGATGAGAAACTGCAGCAGTTTTGGTTATACGCATGCTTTTGATCTGTTAACTTTTTCCGTGTTCGACTATGAAATAAAACATATTTCGATTTTTATGAACAACTTTGTTCAATCTACTTCAAGGTGAAGCTTAAGAGTCTATGCATGCGACCATTTCATATTTGTTTTTGAATGCAGTTTTTTTCTAACATGGGTTGCCTCACCCATATTTAATAAGTTGCATTCTCAGATTGGTTTTGATTTCATCTTCCTGTAGTGACTTGTCTCTGTTGCTTGCTGTACAACACGATGCTCTCATATCTTCAGTGTTTAATTTCTTCAGCCGACTCACCACTTGCAAATTGGTTTTGCGAGAAGCAGAGAGTCAAACAATCATATCAAGGCAGGCTAACTTAGTATTTGAAATCTTAATTTTTACAAATTATATCCCATTGCATTTTATGACATTTTCTCCATGTGTTGCTAATACCCAATTTTGTTTTCATAATGCCATACTAATAAAGCTAAAATGTTTGCTGATGGCTGTTAATCCCTTTCATCTTTCCCCACTTTGCATTCTATAGCATTTGGTAACTTTCTTTTCATTTTAAAACAGAGGACCTTTTTTGGTGGCTTTGGGGAAATCTTGGCACCCAGAGGAGTTTAACTGTGCCCACTGCAAAACCTCCATGGCATACATTGGCTTTGTGGAGGAAAAAGGAGGACTTTACTGTGAAGGGTGCTATGAGAAATTCTTCGCCCCTGAATGTTCTCGATGTCAGAGGAAGATACTTGGGGTAAGAAAAAAACAAAACAAAAGGGAGTCTTGCAGATCCATAAAAACAGACCAGTTTACTGAAGTCTGCAAACTACTAAAGGGTTTTGCACAAGGTTTCGGAATATCTAATGCTAGAGCCTTTAGTTTGTTTGAACAAACTTGGGGTCATTGCAGACATAAGTAAAGGTGCCAAGAATTCTACAACAAATATATTCAGTGGTCAAACTTATGTTTGACTGTGACAATCAGATGTGAACTGATTACTGGTTCTGTTTTGTTTCCAACAGCTCAAATGCATCCCAAACAGGTTTGCACTGTTTTTTCTCCAGAACAGATTGGCAGCTATTAATATCACTAAGGACTATTATTTATTTATTTCATTAAAACATTTATACACTGCCTTTCCTCCTGATTCAAGGCAGCTACAATAGACCCTTGCCATTCATGGATTTGTGATTATGGTGTCATGTGTTCACAGTCTGTGATGCAATCACATGATACAGTCTCTAGACTGTAGTACCACACCATTATTACATTTTGCAGGAAATTTGGGTGTTTAGTGACTAGGAGGGCAGCAAAATCCTGCCTCCCAGTATTCACAGGTTTTCCCATTTGCGTTGGTGCTGTATGAATGGTGAGAATCTACTGTACTTAGATAAACACGGAATGATAGGATTGACTGACTTATCTGATTTGTGACTGAATTAACTGTTTAAATAATTATTTGCTGAGCAGTGGTGCAGCATGGAAAGGAAAGAGTAAAACTCAAACAAGCTGAGTGAGGATGCACAGGTGCTAAAAGCCAGTTGTGCTGTTTGTGAAGTTGTGAAGGAATACAGTGCCCAAATAACAGCAAAGGGCCCACTGAAAATTCGGCTCCCTTTGTTAGATCTGCAACATACCTTAAGTAGTAACTCATTCGGTATTAAGTCATCAGATACTGAGGAACTCCAGGTGATAATCTTCTAATAGGGCTGACAAAACACATGGGAATTCCTAGGAGCAAGCCCCTGATGCTGAGTTGTTAAGCCAGTTTTGTACCCCCCCCCCAAAAAAAAAGCAAATTCATGGATAACTCCAATTTTTAGATACTCCAGCAACCAGAAATCTAGGATTCTTCTAGATTTTAGCCTGTATAGAGCAAAGTGCTCAGAATTGAACAGTTTTAGTAGTCACAACCTGCATCTTCAACATGGGTGTTTTTTGTCTGGCTTTTTAATTGCAGAGGTTTTCTTTGTTCATGTTAAGCACTTTTCTTGTCAGGACCCTATGATAACCACTGTTCCCTCACTCACTCCTCTTCTCCACCAGGAAGTAATAAATGCTTTGAAACAAACCTGGCATGTTTCCTGTTTTTTGTGTGTGGCCTGTCGCAAGCCCATTCGTAACAATGTTTTCCATTTGGAAGATGGTGATCCCTACTGTGAGACTGGTAAGTGTTACCATAATCACATAAGCAGGTTAGTCCATAAGCCAAGAGCCAAAAATTGACATATTGGTATCAGGTAACTGTGGCATATCAAAATGAATGCTGTGGCTCATTGAAAAGGCAAAAGCATAAGCTACAATTACCTAATATACTTCAGGTAGCCATCTGGATTAGGTAAAGCTCTGTATGCTGTAAACTTTATAAAAATGTGAAAAAATTGACTTACTTTGACTTATCCCTGCTATCACAAAAGTGGTAGTGGATAAAGGTATTATTGGTATTACTTATTTATAGAGGAATTTATCAGCTTATCAACAGTGCTTTAAAATTTGAAATTGGTCACTTGGTTCATGAGTTATAGCTCAAATTAGAAAAGCTAGGAAAATTTGGCAGCCATCTAGACGATGTCATAGAAAGCTTAAGCTACCAGTCAGAACAGGTTATCACATCAAAACATAATACACAAGCATACACCTTTCAGGGGAAAAACATTAAAATGTTTTGCCACCTTACCTGATACCAACATCTGGTGTGGCCCACGGACTAGGTGTAAAGACCCACAGACTTGGTGTAAAAGAAGAGGTATGAAAGATATTGGTGATTCCTTTTTTAATCTCAATTTTTTAAAAATCTCACTTGAGTTTCTGCTGACCTCAGTTTTGTTTTTATTGCTGTTTGGTTTATAAATTGATATCCCATCCTGTTGGCAGCATCTTGAGGATACGAAGAACAGAACTTTCCCAGTTAAGTCAAATGGAAGTTTGGTTCCTGTTTTGGTAGTGCAGAAGACAGCTTGTCACGGAGTTCACTTATTTTTAGGTTGAATCAAGCAATCTTTCATCGGAAGATCCTGCTGATTGCAGGTGTTTTCCTTGTTCCCAACTGTCCAGCAGTCCTGGGACAGCTGGCTGCTGGTGTCATGGCAGAAATTGGCTGTCCTTTCCCTTCTGTCAGCAGAACTACACTGATACAAAAGGGAGATTCCCCCCCCTTTCCCCCTCCTCAGTGCAGCCCCCCTGGCTGTGTGGCTGTTAGTCCATGTGGGTCCCATGATCCCTAGAATCAGTTTCCTTAGGGTCAGAAGGGACTGCTGGGGGAGAAAAACAAGGGAGTGACCTACAATATCCTACTGCTCCAGAATGCTGGATCCAGTCCTTTTTGTGCAGTTGCTGCACAAGTGCAACTTTCGTTTTAGTGAAATGTTCGTTTTAAATTCTGTGCCAAAAATCAGTTCATTAGCCAGATGTTTGATTAGTGAAGTGAACAGTTTGGCCAAAACTGTACAAACATTAAACACTATTTAGCAAATCCAAAATGTAAATTGTTTTTCCAGGATTTTCTTTGATTAGTGAATAGTTTTGTTTATTATTCTTTGTGTTCTGGTTCGAATTAATCTCTTCATACTCCACGCACATACGCCCTTTATTATAAACAGTGCAGAAACTTGAAATAAAAGGTTTCTGTAACTTTTTTACAACTTCTGTGGTTTTTATTATAGGATTGTTTGTAAGAAATCCAGTCAATGGGTGGCAGAGGCAACCTCTGCTTCTAGTATATAGTTTGATTATAATGACAAATGTCAGGTAAAGAAGCACAGTAGGACAAGTGTGATGGGGTGGGAAATTATTTTGCTCAAATCTACAGAGTACAGTAGATGTATCTAATCTAAGCTTCCATCTTGGAAGAGGCCCAAAACATGTGATTCTTAACACAGAGAAGCACCAGCCTTGCTTGTTTGTTTTGTCATCTTCTGTAAATGTAATGTTCTTATTCTATAAAATCAAGGTATTCTCGGGGGGGGGGGATGGAGCAAGAAGCACCAGCAGAGGAATGTATGACCTCTATGTGCAATCTTGTGTTTTTCTTACTTGTGCAAGTCTGCAGCAGGAAGTCTGCAATTTTGTGGCTTTTCTCATGTGAATTAAAAATATATGCAGGCTATCTAGGGAACTGTACAGGTAAAGCCAATGAGGGCAACCTTTTGGATTCAGGATAGCACACCACTGTAAAGATAGTTAAATGTTCATGTTTTATACAAAGGGAGGATAAACTTTGTGATCCAGTATTGCAGCAGTGATGGAACCGCACGGTAGATAAGCAGTAGGTTTTCCCATGCTGGAGCATTCGGGTTTTTATTCAGTTGTATTTCAGGTAGTTTTTGTGGAGTCAGATGTTGCAAGTTAGGTCCCTGGGACTGAGAACAGCACATCGCTGACCTGTCTCTTGTAAATTTTTATGCAAGGCTTACTTCAGGCTGCTGTTACCATGGTTAGTGCAACTGGAGAAAAATCTCTTTAACTCTGTTGTCTGGAGCTGAAAGAGAAAGAAAACAGAAGCTTTTCTGTCTGCCTCAGCTACTGTTTTCTGTCTCCTGTAGGAAAGCTTGTAAACTTCTTGAAACTGTAAATGGCAGCCAAGTTAAATAGGTACACGCCCATTTTCAATTTGATACTATGAAATGGAGAGGGGAGGACTTCTGTTATATTTAAAACAAACATGTTTGGGGGAAGACTGTGCAATACCAGACTTAACGCACAAAGCTTGGTAATGTCTTTGAGTCGGAAAGACAGCTTCCACACGAATGTTGGACTGAGTTGGCAGCTGGGAAAGAAAGGTTTATGAAAGTTGTAGGTTGTTATGGAAGGTATGGGAAGGAATAGGGAGCTGTATGGTATGCATACATAGTTGTTTTGTTCATGGGCTATGTATCTCTTTTAGACTGGGTTGTCATGTCATTTAAATGTAGCCATATTCGGTGTCAGCCAGCTTGGTACAAAGAACTGGCCACCCTTAATTGCCTGGATCAGAAAAGCAAACCATGAGTGAATATCATCAGCTGGAGAAGTTGGACCAATCATGCTCAGAATTTTAACACTAGGGGCCAAACTAGACAAGATGGGTTGGGAAAATGGTGGTGGTGGGGGGAGAGGCAGGAGCCTCTTCCTCACCCCATGCAGTGGTAGTCCTGACCAAAGTTGGGCTTTTCCAAAGAGTTCCCCAATGGGGATCTCTACAAAAACTGCAGCCCGTCCCCAAAGCAATCCCAGGGATGCTGTCTTCTCTGCTTTTGCCCTCTGGCTCACAAATGCCAGTGGCTACAGTTTCTCTTCAAGCTCATATTGAGTATTGCAGGCGGAAGTGGGTGAGTATATAATACATCACACAGGCACACCTTGCTGTAACCTACAGATGAATTGTAACAAATGCAAGGGGTCAGGGCTCAGTAGCACAGCATGTGCATTTCACACAGTGTCCAAAGTTCAGTCCCTGGCATCATCAGTTAAAAGGGACAGGTAGTAAGTAATATAAGAGACCTCTGTCTGAAACCCCACAGAGCCACTGCTAATCAAAGTAGGCAATACTGACCAGTTGTAAGGATGCTTTGTACGTTTGTGTGCATTCAAGATAATGGACTGCATTGAACAGAATTCTCCCAGTGGAATAAGATGTTACTATATCAGTTTACTTACCTTCTTGAAGAGAACCTAGAGTGGAAGGAATATGAGCAGGTGGAATTACTTATGACCGATATGTAGATACATAGAGCCAGTGTGCTGCAGTGGTTAGCATGTTGGTCTAGGATTTGGGAGACCCAGATTTCTTCCCAGTGGGGACCCAAAGCAGCTTACTAGGTGCAAAAACAACATTGAAGCAAACAGGAAAAAACCCTAATAGTATAATACGCCACATGCTTGGCTACTGCTGCCTTTGCCAGCCTGGTTCACAGAGGGCCACAGGTGACAAGCCATGGGCTAAGAGCTTAGAGGTGTTTTGCCCTTGGACTTGCACCCAAGCTGAAGTCCTGAAACAGATTCTTAGCCCAGATCTCATTCAGCTGGTAAAAAGATGTTTCTAGCTTTTTCTTCCCTTTCAATAGAAAGCTTCCTGGTTTTGGACATCCTCAGTCGACCTCCAATTTGTCATGAGGCCAACATGATCAAATTGCAGTTTGTTTCCTCTTAGCAAACCAACACTGTAAATCTAAACTTAGTCTCAGGGTAGCATCCTAAACTTCAGTTTGCCCAGGTGCCTTTATTTAGACATCAGAGCACAAAGGGAGTGTTGAAGACATTCAGAACCAAGATGCCTGCAATTGTGCTCCCTGCACAAGGTGAGCAGGGAGGAAGCACGTAACCATGGTGACACAGCAGGCTTGTGACACATGAATGTGGCCAGTTCCTCACCTGTGACTTCATCAGTGTACATAACCTATTTGATCCATCAGGCAAGATAACTTGTAGCATCAGCAGTCTGTTGACTTTAAATTGTAAACAGATAATGAGGGACAGGCCAATTGAAAAAGTTGAGAGACCATATTGGGGAGGAGTTTGGGGTATGTATGTGTATGGAGATGGTAGGATTTATTATCTCACCATTAATCTTGCGTTGGATCCAACCATCTTTTCTGCTGGCGAAAAAGGAAAGAGGGGTTCTCTTTTACCACCCAAAATGCTATGCTTGGGATCCTGGGACCTCAATGCATAAAAGCCATGTAGGACGGGGCTGTAATAGAGATGGGCAATTGGGCAAGCTTGAGTGAAAAAACTGGCTGGATCCAACCCCACGTGGTGTATCTTGGCAATGGCTCATCTCTGCCATGTTATGTGCTGAATGGTGAAATTACTGTTCTTGGGGGGGGGGTTTCTGTGTTTTGCAACTAAAAGCTATTTGTTAACCACCCACATTTGTGTTGTTTAGATTATTATGCCCTCTTTGGAACCATGTGCCATGGCTGTGAATTCCCCATTGAAGCTGGAGACAGGTTCCTGGAAGCCTTGGGCCACACCTGGCATGATACTTGCTTTGTGTGCTCAGTAAGTATAAAAACTATATCCATGGCAGCGGCGCTTGTGCTAACCTGAGTAGGGTGGGAGTCACTGATTAAATGCCCTTGAATTGGCATGGCATTCACAAGAGAGAACATTTTACAGGTGTTTGGACAGCCATTCTCTATTGTAACATTTTTTGGCTCCTTTAAAAATTTACTTGCCATGGACCATGACAGTGTATTCCTAGCATACTTTAATCATTCATGTTTATGCCCCCTGGGAAGAGTACACACACTTGATAAACACCAGAAGTTTGTATCCTAGTTGAAGCAGAAATGCAGGCAAGTGAAATCCAGCCAATCGTAGCCTTCTTTGCTGAGGTAGTTGCTGCTGATAGAACCAAATCTGCTCCATCCAGAGGTACAGTTGGCCAGTTTGTCCAGGGTAGGTGGCAGAAGTCTCCTGTGTTGGCACAACAAATGTGCTGCTTTCTTTCCTTGCACCGCTTCTTTCCCCAGCTTCTCAAAGTATTCTTAATCATCCTGCCAGTACTTCCTGATCCCTGAGGGCCAGGAAGCTGCAATTGTTCCAGATGAATGTCTGAAGCTGTCCACTTCTTTAAGTCCAGTGCAATGGGGATGTGTATATCCCACATGTCATATGACATTTATTCTGCCTTGTCCAGAGGGGATATACCCGTCTCCTGCTTAGTCCCTTTGTGCAAGTAAAGAAGACACACGAGTCACTCATACTCCCCCTATGGCCGCTGGAGATGAATGTCTGAAGTCACCCAGATCATGATACAATGCTGCAGTTGTCTTTCCCTCTGTCATATCAGGTCAAGATATAGTTTCTCATTCTACTTTCTCAAAGTACTTGTTAGTAACAGGGTTAGATATTTTAAGCTTCAGCCTCTGAGCAGGAAAACCCAAAACAATTCGTTAACTTAAATACTGAACAAAATCAAACTTAATAAAAAAAAGTCCAGTTAGTCAACAGCACATGCCAGCTCTGACTTGAGACATTTTTGGAGAGTTGGGGGTGCTGCTTCAGGAGGGTGGAATTTCAGGAGGGAACTCAGTGGGACTGTGGTGCCATATGGAGTCTGCCAAAGCTGCCATTTTCTCCAGGGAAATTCACCTCTGCTGTCTGGAGATGAGTTCTAACTTTCAGTAGAGGTTCAGGGCCCACCTTAAGTTGGTAACCCTAGGTCAGAATAATTTGATGTATCTTAACATGGGATGAGAAACTTAATTGATGTTTTGTGTGTCATTTCAGATATGCTGTGAGAGTTTGGAGGGCCAGACTTTCTTTTCAAAGAAGGACAAACCCCTGTGCAAGAAACATGCCCACTCGGTGAACATCTGAAGCACTAAATGTTCCTAAAACAAACATAATGACAGGAAAGGCCAGCGATCAGGTGTTGGTTTGCAATAAGCTTACTATAGTATTTATGTAGACTTCTTAAATTGTAGCACAGCAAGGATAGGATATGAGGGAAAATCAGGCTTTTGACCTTCCATGCAATAGAACTGGGAGCATTTAGGGTGACATAAGTATCAGAAAGAGAGAGGCAGATCTTCTTTTATTGATAGCAGACCTTTGTGATCACTTGCATTTTTGCAAAAGGAAATGTTATTTGTCATGCAATTTTGTAGCGTAATTTGGATGTGCCTTTAAGTGCCACACATGGGTAAAATCATTCCTAAGACATCAAAAAACTAGACCTGGGTTCGTTGGTTCTTCTCAGGACAAAGAAAAAAAGAGTTCTGCAATAGATAATGTAATTGGTATGTATCATACTTTTCAAAAACATTACAACCTGAAACCATTGTACACAGACATGAGGATCTGTGATAAAAGTAATTGTGGATTTTGAGAGACTGCCACATAAGGCTAATTCTTTTAAAATCCACGGTATAGAAAACGTTGCCATTTTGCATTCTGTTGTTTTGCAAGTGATGCGGAAAAGGTAACTCAACTTCTGCACACCGAGTAATGAGATATTTGGCCATGTGAAAAAGAACTTTTATAAGTGTTCCAGAAGAACATGCAACTCAGCTACTTCTAAACTATAGCCGATAGGTATAGTACCATAAAGGATATGGTGGGGGGAGTCTTGCTCTTACACATATTTGTATCTACTTTATGCACCATTTAATACTACTTTTGGTAACAAATGCAAAAGAGAATGGTGGGAAACAAATAATTTCAGCTGCCTTAGATGCAAAAATCACATTGCATTCTTGCACAATAAATACTGAATAAACTCTTCCCTAATATGGTCTTACTGATAGTTGCCTTTGTTATAATTGTTAATGATGTTGGCATGTCATTTGAATACACGTGTTGCTTGCTTACCTGACATAATCTGTATATATGTATTGCTGTATCTTCTCACTTATCTGCAGTCCTTGGTTTCTCCAGGGAATGGAAAATTATATTGTTACAGAATGCAGTGTGTTTCTCAGTTTTGACTCAAAGAGAAAGGAAATAGTATATATATTGTAATATTTCTTCTAAAAATCTGGTTTGTCCATCCAGTGAGGGGCTGATCTTTCCATATAGGCAAATAATTATCATTATCTCTGCAACTTTGTTTATATTCTAGGCAACAACACCACATGTGTTGTGTGTTTTATATGGATGATGGATAGAGTAAGCTTGACCCAGAGGAATCTGTGCTGCAGTAGATAGGACCAGATTAATTGGATGGTGTTGGCTTTTAATTTCTTTTTTAAAATATGAAGTTACCCTTCCTAGGTGAGAGCTGATCTGAGGGAAAAGATTATCCATGTTGCCTTTGTTCTTAAAAACTTTTAAAGAGTTGCTACAGAAGAAAGGCCTACATATATTAATTAGTAAACGTTGTGTAGCATTCTGACAGACTGGACTGAAATACTCAGTCTTCTGGGGGGTTTTATACTCCACTGAACTATATATAAAGTATACATATTCCATCTTTTCAACTTAAGAAGCATGGAACTAATGTTATTTTAAAAACATAGCACTTAAAGCATTTGGCCAGAGTTGACCTGCAGGTGCCTGTGTTTGTCTGTGTCCTAATGGCATAACTCCTTCCCCCAGCCAGGCAGTTTGCTTGGAGATTCTCTTAGCTGAATACAGGTGACTACTGAGCAACTGATTACATAACACAGAGTTCATATAATCAGTCAGAATGTCAGTCACCTGTGTTGCCCACAGCCAAATGATCCAGAGAGTTCTCTGAGAGTAAGAACTCTTCTTACCTCTTGGTAGGACAATATAGACAACTGGCTAACCAAATGCCTGGATGTGTTCCATGTAAGTAAATGTTGGCAAATAAATTGAAGTCTATAATCTGTTATGCCCTCATAATCTCATGAAATACAGATCTGGGAACCCTTGAAATCATGGGAACCCTTGAAATCATGAGGATTTTACAGTTATTATCAGCAGAGTTTAACTTTTCATGCCATGTTTCTTATAGTGTTAGCCAGAATTTCTACTCACAGTTTTATATCTCAATATTTATTGGGGGAATGGGGTTTAGAGCGATTCTAAACTGTAATCTTATGCTCTTTCATTTTTAAAAACTCTGCTCATTGCCCCTAGACTCTTAGGTGCGTTTTTATCATTACTTAAAATGTAGCAAAGTAAACACTGACCATGCGTGCACTGAGAAGTTTACAACTCGCAAAAAACTGTTTAAAAAACAGCAGCCTCAGTGTACAATGTCCAGACTTTAAGCAGTCCCACTACCCAGCATTCCCTCTAAGCTGCATGCACAAGTGGCCACTCATTAACACAGGAAGCCCCTTTCAGCAGCAATCTGGAGCCGTGCAGCGTCTTGCACTGTCCATCGCCCATTTGAAGATTGCAGTAGTTCTATTCTGCCCAGGATGTGAACTGCTCTGCTCAGTAGGGGGAAAAATTAGTGGGAACATTGCTACCACCTTGGTGCTCTGCAAATATGATGATAGATGCTAGTAGGAAGGTTGGAAAGTAAGATACCTGGCAGAAGAGGGTTGTGTGAGTTTTAAAGAATGGTTTATGTGAAAAATATGCAGTTTGCTTTAGAAGGTAGACTTGAAAATCAAACTCGGGGAGTGGACAGTTAAGGGTATCAAATCAAGGTGGCTTGAGGGAGGTTTTTGGCTGTTGTAATTAGACCATCATTCTCAGCGAACAGCACAGTTTAAAGTTGCATTGGTACTCAACTAAATCAGAAAGTAGGAACTGTTGCAGTTTGTGATGCTCATCGCGTGGATCAGGAATGAGGTGATGGCACCTTGATGCAGACGTCTTCTGGTTTCTACAGTCATTGTTTGGAGCTTTGTTTGACTTCGCTCAAAAGGTTTGGGCTGTTGTAAATGCTTGCTTTGATTTTCTTGTTTGGTTCCTGCAATTTTTCTTCTTCTTTTACACCTCTTTAAAAATAATTTCTTGTTGTCAGCTTTGCTTTTGGATCCTGTTACCAAAAACACACACACCATCAACGAAGTGATATGATGTGTATGTGAATTAAAAAAATGCCTATGGAACCACAAAACTCATGGTTGTTTCACTTCTTAAAAATTCACTATTTTCATAGGATTATAGTAGGGCAGCAAGAACGTACCCAGCAGAAATGCCCCTCTTAGACCATTTCTGTTTGCTTTATTCCTTGCATGATTTCCACATTTTGGCTGTATAACAGAATATTTTGGCAGAGGTGTGTGCAAGGATGTCTGATCTCTATAAACTCGAGACAGTAAATAGGAACTGTAATTCTATCTCCTCTGCCTAGGTTTATCTGATACTGTATTTAGCCTTGGCACAAAGCATTCTCTGATTTCACTTTAGGATACTTAACCATCTATAGTAACATGGTCAATTACTTCATGATAACAGTAGCCTCATAAGATTCTTATGAGCTGGGTATCTTCTGACTAGGAGAATGTGCTGTTGTTTTCTGCCTTGTTTGCACAAGAAATGAATGCTGCACATGACTCTATAAAAAGCTAGAGGCAGCTTTACAGGAATCCTGCCCCTGCTTTCAAATGTTTAGACTACAATTAAAGACAAATGCAAGTCTATTTGCAAACAGTATATTAAACTCCAGAAGCCAAACTTTTAAATGCATCAAGTCCATGTTTGACATTTTAACAGCAGAGGGTTGGTTTCTGTCAACCCACAATATAATTTAACATTAAAATGCACCAAGAAACAAAAATAAGAGATCTGTCATTCATTCATTAAGAAACTGTAATCTAGTGTAATATTTATAGCCCTAAAACTCAACAGTGTGTTTTCACAATAAATTCCCTTTCATTGCTCCACATAGAACAAATCTTTCAGTCAAAAAGCTTGCTGGTTGAAATGTACCATGTTTAAAGATCTTCAAAGCCTTTTTTTCAAAAAGTGCACATAAATCCTTTTAACCAGCAAAAGCTTAATTTAGGCTGGAGTTTTACTTTCTGGGGACATTAATATCTTGTGCTCAGACAAGATCTTGGTTATATCAGAAACACACGGGGCCTAATTTATTATTAGCAGGCTGGTGTTAATTAGGGGGAGTTACCAGAAATAGTTTGCTTGATGGAAATTTATTAGGAAATCACACTTTACTGATGGCAAAATGGCAGTAACTGAGAGAGCACAGCCTCTATTCACAACCAACTAATTAACAGGGTGTTAAAATTCCTCTGAGGAGAACTTTGGTTCTAATCATGGGAACCTCCAGCACTGGCTTCTCTGGGCTATTTAAAAGAGAAGGGAAGTACTACCACTCTTCTGAAGTTTCAAAAATGGTGAGATATTTCATTTCTAATGAAATCACTGAGATCCCAGCTTATTACAGGAGAGGTGATAATGATACTTTTTTGTGACCAGAAACCTGCTCATTTATTCTTTTCATTGGTGTTTAACTCTCTTCACCCTGTAGAGCAGTCATTAGTAATTTTAACAGTGGTTTTTGTGTTTTTTTTTTAGTTTTCCAGAGATAACTTTGTATCGAGGTGGATTTTCAGATTATTTGTTTTTAAATATCAACTTTTCCGTAAAATGGAAGCAAGTCGATGACTAGCTTGCTTTAAGGAATTCATAAGGAGAGCTTTTCATTTTCTTAAGTTCCTTGACTACATTGAATGTGGTACTTACAATATCTCGGCATTTCCTGCCAAATCCTGTTTAAAGATGCATCATAAGAAAGTGGAGTTAGAAAAGTCTAATGTCCCTGGGGAGGGGGGGTACCACTCACAAATGCCTGCTGTCCGTAACACCATTCATTGTGCATGTGGGACCATTTCAATAATTATTCCAGAAAATAAGTAGAGGGACAACTGTAGGTGTACCATAATATATCATGTGACAGGTAGTCCACCATATCTGTGTTTCTGCACTACTGATCATGTGGACTTACTTGTGGCAGCTGCACATTCATGCTGTGAACAGATCATCTCGATTTCTTGCCATGTTCCATTTCTATATGCTTCTGCTTCTACCAGCTGATACTACTTAACACAGTGGTTACATTTCTTTATTTGTGTCATTTATAGTCCACCTTTCTGACTAAGACTCAAGGTGGATTAAACAGTGCAAGTCAATATGACTGACAGGGTTTGGATTGTAGAAATCTGAAACAAAGCATAAAGATTTAAACATGATATGTCAAAAGTGCAGAAATTACACAGTAGGATCCTACTTACAGCAACAGAAAGTATGTGCTATGCAGAGTAGTAGCGTGTATAATCCCTTTACTGAAGCATTTCCCTAAACCATTTTGGTACGGTACACTACAGTCCTAGTACCTGTGTAAAAAAGCCCTCTTGAATATTTCAGTTTTGCATAGTTTGTAGAAAGCCAGGAGAGCGGGAGCCTTCCTGGCTTTGTCAGTCAAATGTTCCCTAAGGTGGAGGACACAACAAAGAATGCATGGGTATGGGCAGTTGCTGGTTTTGCCACTTGCTGGTTTTGCACTGGCACCTGCAGAAGGCCCTGCTCAGGTGAGGGAAGATGTCCACAAATAAGATTGTATTTTAGGTCTGTAAATCCAATAGATAGAGGACCAAAGGTGGTAAATGGAACCCCAGAAGAACCAGTAAGTGGGTAGGTCAGCACATATACAACGAAGGCTAGAGTTCTTCATGCACTACCAGTTGGTTACCATTATCCTGTATTCCAGCATAATGGGAGCTTCATGTCTTCAGTGAAATGTGTGGACTAATAGCAACATTTGAAAAAGAGAAGGAGGGAGAATGCAAAACACTGGAGGTATTCCTTTGAGAAGCAAGAATTCTCCCCACACACAAACAGGTCACCCAACAACGATCCCTAAGGGTCATTTATGTTTGTTGCCAGGTAAAGGTTCAAGTCCCAGCTGTGTTTGCTAAAATCTACATCCCCACTCAAGCCTCGGTAAATAACCACAAATTAGACCCAGACATGATACCTGCAGTTCTCACGTACTGTGACTGTGCTGCTGTAGAAGAAGAGGAGTTGGGTTTTATACCCCGCTTTTCACTACCTGAAGAAGTCTTGCAGTGGCTTACAACTGCCTTCCCTTCCTCTCCCCACAACAGACACCCTGTGAGGTAGGTGGGGCTGAGAAAGCTCTGAGAGAACTGTGACTGACTTAAGGTCACCCAGCTGGTTTCATGTGGAGGAGGAGTGGGGAATCAAACCCAGTTCTCCAGATTAGAGTCTGCCACTCTTAACCACTACACCACGCGGCTCTTTTAGGGTATCCTACATCAGATTGCCCTTAAGAGCTGTTTGGAGAATGCAGCTACATCCTGATGGGGTGAACGGCTGTGAGCTCGTGATCAAAGATCTGATTGGCTTGAACCTTGGCAGTTAAAAATTCCCAGGGAATAACTTCCAAGTGTGCCAAGCTAACAAATGCTCCAGTGTTACTTGTTTATTTACTTCATTTACTTGTTTACTTTACTTCTCCCCAGTGGTGACCCAGAGCGGCTTACGCAATTCGCCTTTCTTCCATTCTATCTTTACATAAACCCTGTGAAGTAGGTCAGGCTGAGAGTGTGTGAGTGGCCCAAGGTTGCCAAGCGAGCTTCCACGGTAGAGGGGGGTGGGGTTTGAACCTGGAGATCCCAGATCCTAGCCCAACACTCTACACATACACCAAACTGGCAATTCCATTTTACTTAGACACCAGTCTGCTTCAGATTTTGCCTTGTATAAAAACTTTCAGGAAGGTTCAGCTACAGCAGAAAGTCACCTTGAAGCAGCAGCTTGCTTCCAAGAAGTACAGGACTAAACATCTCTCAATTTTTGTTAAATTGCAGAGGGGAAATAAATCCAAATGATTGATGTAAGCAGGCGGTATCAAATGCGACCAGGTAAAGGACTACCTAGAGCAGTCGTAAGATGTACTTAAAGGAGGTCCTTGGGGCTAATGTACGTGTCTTTATATATCACTCAGGGACTTGTGGGTGAAGATCTAAGCCGCTTCCACAGAGAAGTGTAGAGAGTGATATGATAGGAAAATTGTGTTTTATTATGGCAATTTCACACATGGAAGATATTATTTGGTATTGAATTCCCTAAAAGAACTGTTATACCCATTATGTGGAATAAGATGGTACACAGATGAGCTATCCTCAGACTGTAGCCAGACAGCTAGGAACTCCCTAGATACAGGGGAAAAATAGCAGATCAGAGAATAAAGCTTAGTATAACCTTTTACCTACTATGCAGAGGGCCTGTTCATGGGCCAATATTCAAACATATCCCTATCTGAAATTGAGTAGTCCAGAATCCTACAGTTTTATTCTATGAAATGTCTAGAAAGGCTCCAAAACCTTATTGAATGTCTGAATACACCCTTTAGCATCCCTTGTGAAAGCCACCCTAACCCTATAAGACTTCTCAGGGGGAAAAATGTTATGCTGTAGAAAATGTGTCTGTTCTTTTCTAGTCGTTTCCAATCCTGTGCATACAAAAGGCCTGTAAAACAATTGTACTTAATAGCTTTAAATCATTTTATGATGTAAAATTTTGAGCTGGTATCTTCCTCCCCCCCCCTCAATTTTTACAAAATAGCTACAGCTCAAGGAACGTGATGTGCAAGCACAGTCCAAGAGTGTGAGAGTTTTTGTTGCAGCTGCTGTGGAAGTTGGAATGATCCTAAAGGTTAGTTGCCATGGCTGGCTGTGTTAAACAAGCCCCACTGTGTGTTTGTGGTATGCAGATTATGTGCTTCATCTGCTGATACTCTACTGCGCACATTTGGTAGACTACTTCACAACATTCCCCTAGAGGATCTCCAACCCGAAGTGCTGGTTTGATGCACTGCCTTGTCGTTTGACAGAGGGCCTGACTCTAAGCTCCTTTTGGAATTCCTCTCCATCTGGAATAGTTCTCAGTGTGGTGGTGTAATATGGCACGCAGCCAATATGTTCGGCTGCATTCTCGCTATCTCTATCCCCCACGGTGTTCTTAAGGCCTTCCTGTGGGCATGCATGTTTTTGGCAGCAGCTGAATTAAACCTCAGAGAAATACACCTTTACATATAAGTGTGAAGTTCTTTGGCCTTCTTATTTCATGGAACGGGTGGCATAATTACGAGCGGCATAAAGCCTGCGAGCCATTGGAGGGTTGTGAGATTACATCACTGGAGATAAACCACTAATCCTTAAGATTCTTGTCTCGTAACTGTCTTTCCTAGTCATTTTCTTCCAAATACTCCTTTAGGCTACATAAATCTCAGACTCATATAAGATATTGTTCTGGAAGCAAAAGCTGATCTGGGAATTCATTCCTCGTGACTTATAACTCAGTTTAAATGGATGCAATTTTGGGGTGGCTGCATCACACACATACGTTTATAATTTGTTTGGTATGAAATAAATTGCTGAACATGTAACAATTGTCTTGAGTGTAAATGGCAAGACATAAAAACCAGGCACATTTTTTGCTTATCCTGTCATTGACAAAGAAATAGACAAATGTTACTTTTTTTTTTTTTTTGCATGTGCAAACTAGCTCCTAGAAGATGCTGAAAAAGCATATAAGTGCCTATAACCATTGGGTTCAACCCAGTGAAGTTAACTAGCAATAGATTCAAGATGTACAAAAAGTACTGCTTTACACAATGTCTGTCACTTATGGAACTCGCTAACTTTGCTGGTTTTAAAATAGGAAAATACATGGAGGGTAAATTGGTCTAAGGTGGTTAGCCATAATTAAATGGAACTTGGATGTATACCTCTGGATGCCAGCTGATGCAGGGCAAAGTCTTATATTCTTGTCCAGCCCTGTTACTTGAAATCCTTTAGTTGGAGCTGAACACACATGAAGCTGCCTTACGCAGAATCAGACTATCAATCCATCAAGATCCGTATTGTCTGCTCAGACTGGCGGTGGCTGTCTAGAATCCCAGGAAGAGGGATTTCATATCACCTACCACCTGGTCCTTTTGGCTGGAGATGCTGGGGATTGAACCTGGGACCTTCTGCATGCCAGGAAGATGCTCTTCCACTGAGCCACAGCCCCTGCCTGGCATTGCACTTGTTCACACAAACCACGTGATCTAAACTAGCTCTTCCCTGGTCGTTGTTTTTGTATCTATTATGGTGGTGTCTAGTAAGAGAAGTCGATAAGGAATAATAATAGTGATTGTGTGTCATCAAGCCCTATCCAGTTTGGTGTAGTGGTTAAGTGCGCGGACTCTAATCTGGGAGAACTGGGTTTGATTCCCCACTCCTCCACTTGCACTGGCTGGATGACCTTGGGCAAGCCGTAGTTCTGATAAGAGCTGTTCTTGAAAAAAGAGCAGTTTCTGTCAAGAGCTCTCTCAGCCCCACCTACCTCACAGGGTGTCTGTTGTGGGGAGGGGAAGGGAAAGGGGTTTGTAAGCCGCTCTGAGACACCTTTGGGTAGTGAAGGGCGGGGTATAAATCCAATCTCTTCTCTTCTTCTAACCAACACCAGGACCATGGGGTTTGCAAAGCAAGAGACGAACAGAGGTGGCTCGCCATTACCATCCTCTGCATAGTAACCCCAGTTGTCCTTGGTGGTCTCCCATCCAAGTACTAACCATGGCTGATCCTGCTTAGCTTCTGAATTCTGACAAGATCAGGCTCATCTGTGCTATTCCAAAAGCCTGGGGTCACTTTGGGAGATAAGCAAGAGATGCTGGGGAGACAGAACAACATCATATGTGTTCTAATCAGTCATCTTCCTGTGTCCTGCCAAAGGGTAGAAGAGACCCAGATCTGATGCAGTATGGCCCCTAAAGGGAATATTCGTTTTCAGGCTTTAGGGTGGTTCTCAAGAACTTTGTCAATAAGGGCCAGTGCAAAGACAGAGATATGACTGTATGAAGTCAAGTTAATTCCACAAGACAGAGATGCAGGGGTCATTTCCTGCAGGAGCACACAGGAGTGGACACATGCAACAAGCCCCACCCCCTGCTCCCAGCAGCCCTCAGTCAGAGCAAGAAGCAGCCAGGTAAGTTGCAGAGCCCCCCACCCAGCCGCCACGGTCCAAAAGAGTCTAGTGGCACCTTTAAGACCCAGTTTTATTCAGGTACAAGCTCTCCCTCCTATGCAAGGACAGATCTGCACGTTCCCCCCTCCAATAGCGAGCAATCCAAAACAGTCCAGTGGAGCCTGAGCGGTGGGTGTTGCCTTCTGACACACTTCCAGTGATGTCAGTGGGTGTGGCATATGCAAATAAGTTATGCTAATGAGCTGCACCTCTTTTTCTACGAAATGACACCTGCAGAGATGTGTGGAGTAAAGTTAATGCCCCTAATCACTTCTGGAGGAAGCCAAACAACTCTGATAAATACTGACAGTTGTGCCTCTTGCTAGGGTTGAGGACTTGGTATTTCACTTGGTTTTAATTCATTTATATTTTTTGTCAAATTTCAGTTCACTATAGGCTTTGTAGATTAATCTGAATGTGTGAACTGGGTATAAATTGCATATAAAAATAGTGACACATGCATTTTATACCTAGTATGTAGACATATAACAGCTATCATATGAAATACATGCATACAATTTTGATGCAAAATATGTATGTTTTTCAATAATATATGTACAAGAAAAATCATAACAAAAATGATGTAACAGTAATGAATCCAAGCGTCACCTCACACAAGTGAGAAGTGAACTTTACATGGGATTTGGGGGCTGAAACATTAGGAGAGATTTTTGAAATTTACCCCTTCATCCAGTTTTGGTTATACATACTTTGAACTAACCATAAGCATGCAGGCAGAGGTTGCTAAAGGAAAAAGACCAAGTGAGGCATAGCTCAAGTGACAACTGGCTCTTCAAGGCAAGCCTGCCAGCTACAGAGGAGCACTCTCAACCAGGAAAGTGAGCATTAGTACCAAGTGGGAAATTAGAAGAAAGAGAATGTGTTGAAAACAATCTTCAAACCACTGCCCTCCCAAGTTTACAAAGATCTTAGGACAGAGAAACCAGAGTGGGAGACAAGGCACATACTGATCCTTGAAGGAACAGTTTATAAAAGCTTGCTGTCTTGATGACAATCTAGGTATCAAAGTCAGGTAGACCAGGACAAATATCTGAAGGCTACACATTAGACACTGCTAAGCCAGATGTCATAGGTCACTAAGATCCAATCAGTGGTCTTCCCTGAAGGACATCCATTTACAAACGGGAATGTGCAGCATCGCTCGCTGTTCCCTAACATCAATCTGAGTAGATAAACTCATCAATCTACTCATAACCTAAGGACCTCCCCATGAAACTTCCTGTTCCTTGACATCGATTTATCACAGCAATCAGAAAAGTCCCCATCCCATTGTGTGCAATTTATTGTTGGGTTAATGAGTGTGTGCTTGTTCCAGATATGATGTGGAGCTGAATTTTCAGTTTCTGTGTAACTTGTTAAGCAAGAATCCACTTTCTGCCCTGATAAGATCCCAAATGGGGCACCTTCACTTCCAGTACCTGGGTGACGTTTTTTTTTGTTTTTTTTTAAATTCTGACTCAACTGATATAGCACAGCTATAACACAGATTTTTTTTAGGACTCTATTAACACACCCCCATCCCATTGTGTGCAATTTATTGTTGGGTTAATGAGTGTGTGCTTGTTCCAGACATGATGTGGAGCTGAATTTTCAGTTTCTGTGTAACTTGTTAAGCAAGAATCCACTTTCTGCCCTGATAAGATCCCAAATGGGGCACCTTCACTTCCAGTACCTGGGTGATGTTTGTTTTTTAAATTTCTGACTCAACTGATATAGCACAGTTATAACACAGAGATTTTTTTTAGGACTCTATTAACACACAATTGTGCACACTACATTTTCTGGGATTTTCTTTGTCCATTTGTTTACCACTGGATCTCTGCCTGAAAGCACAAGGCTTCTTCTCTTTCAAAGACCCATTATATTGATTGTAGCTGCCACCACCACCACCACCACTCTGCCCTGCCAGGTGTTGATTCATGACTCAGTAGGCAGGTGCTGGTTATGATTCCACATTCAGAGGCACTAAACCTCTGAATCCCAGAGCTGGCAACAACTTCAGGGTAAGGTCTTAGCCTCCATGCTCTGTTGTTGTCCCTCCAGAGGAACTGGTTGGCTGCTGCGTGAGACAGGATGCTGGACTAGATGGACCATTGGTCTGATCCAGGCAGGGCTCTTCTTATGTTTGCGTGATGGATCTTCTTTCAATGGTGTGCAGCCAGAAAAGGGAGTTGCACTTCCTGCCTGTAAATTAGCCATCATTCCCCCCCCCCCATTAGATTGCTAAAGAATAAAGGGGAAATGTGGGATCCTTTTCCAAACCTTTTCTTCACCCTGAATTCACTGGGGGACCTTGAGATTCCAACCAGCCTAAGATAAGTCTTGTTTCATAACCTAAAGCAAGTTCCACAACTCCATTGAATTCACTTTGGGAGTGGGACCTGAAGTTACACATTAGTTCAGTCTATCAGAGGTTTTGACAACTCAGTCTGCAGTATACCTAAGCAAAACGGAAATGACCGTTCCAAAATAGCTTTTCCTTATATAAGATCTCAATAAATATGCCCTATAAATTATCCATAAACATCTCTTATGTACACTGGTGTGGCTGCAGTGCTCTCATTTTTTCTGATGGAACTTAAAACCCCGCTCTGTTTCAACTGACGGGGGGGGGAGCCTTGTTTAGTTTCCTCAAGTATACTTTTATGCATGCCTTTATCAGTTCTAGTGAATTCTGTTTAACAATAAGACCAACAAGATTTCCAGGTTATCTAATGTGCTTTTTTACCCACATGCTGCGAACAAACTGTAATTTTATGAGCCTTTTTTTATATTGGTGGTGGTGTGTTTTGAGAAGACATTTAATAAAATGTATTAAAACTCTAAAAAAAAAAAAAGATTTCCAGGTTATAAGCTTTCAAGAGTCAAAATGTCCTTTGTCAGATACAAGTACGAACGAAGATCCCTGAGCCCTTATATCCTGGAAAAATCTTATCCTTGGAAATCTTGTTGGTCTTGAATTTGCTACTGGAGTTGCCTCTTGTCTTCTCTGTGAGTGGGTGTCTTAAGTGCCATTAAGTTGCTTCTGACTTATGGTGAACCTAGGAATGAATGGCCTGCAAGACATCCTATCGTTAACAACCTTGCTCAGCTCTTGCAAACTGACAGCCGTGGCTTCCTTGACTCAATCAATCCACCTCATGTCGGGTCTTCCTCTGTTCCTGTTGCCTTCAACTTTTCCTAGCATTATTGTCTTTTCTAGTAGACCAACACAGCTACCCACCTGAAACTGTTTACCAATGCAGTCTTTTGAGCTCTACTAGCTATTGCTGCTGAACTGGCAGCTAGTAACAAAGGGTTTTTCAGAGCCAGTTCCTGATAATGATTTGGCTTGGATCCTAGGTCCTCCTCCACTCACACAAGGAACGTGCACTCACAGAAAAGGGAGCGGGTGATTGTTGCTGAATGCCCCCTCTTACTGCAGCCTCCCCACTTTGACCTCCATAGGGTTCCCAGGGATCCACTGACTCATGGGGGCAGAAGTGGGGAGGTGGAAAAGTTGCCATTTGTGTAGTGCAGTTTGACTCACACAGCATAGGATCCAAGCTGATATCTGTCATTACTCTCCACCACAAAGTAAATCAGAGCTGCAGGGCCACCTTCATGTAAGACATCTGGTTGTAAATTTTAAATATTCATTGCAAAGAATTATCCTGCTAAGTTCCCTGAAGTTTTACAAGAGCTTTGGTCACCTATGCAATAAACACAGGCTGAGTAAGAAAGGGAAGATTTACAAAAATATTAAGTTGCATGGAAAATGGTTCTAATAAAGGCAATTGTGTCTTTGAGAATTCTGGCTCCTGGCTGCTTTGGGGGGGGAAACATATCAAAGAGTGTGGACATGTTGAGAAATCTGCTAGAAACTAGAACTTTATGGCAGTAGCCCAGAGCCCTTCTACTAATTTGTAAAGACAGGTTGCTACAGTAGATGAGGGAGTATTAAAGAATCTCTCCAACAGCTCTTCTTCATCTCAGATGACTAATTATTCATGTATGGGGCTGACAAATGAAGTTCTTGTTTGGCGGAACCATTGGGTTCAAGTTGACCCAAGACTGATTTTTTGGGAAGATCTCACCCTGGAAGTCACCTTCTTCTGGCTGATCTCTGTAGTCTGGAGATTAATTGTAATTCTTCTGGAAGTCACCTTCTTCATGGAAATCTGCCTATCGTCTCAAGCACATCCTGCTGTCTATCAACCAAAGAGTCCAACCTAATGAGTATGCTTCATAAAAAGAAATGTGTCTTGTAGCCGAGGTGCTATTTTGCCTTTGGAAGGTCAGTGTTCAAAGGTTAGATTGTGAGCAAAATCAGACTTTTTGAGCTGAAACTGAGGTCGACAGCAAAGAAGCATGTCCAAGGAGAAAGCCAGTAGCAACAGCAGGCTCCAAGGTGGTGGGTGCAAGGTTCTACATGACTTACAGTGTAATCCTAAACAGAGTGACCCCCTTCTAAATTCATTTTTCTGAGCAAGCTAGACAGCACACAAGGCTCCTGAGTATTTCTAACAATGCCTGCTGATGTAGGATGTACCTTTAAAGGTGGCTCCATGCAGTGCTAGGTTAAATAAAGGACTATCAGAAGTACTGAAATGATACCTTCAGGGCGATAGCCAGTGTTCCCTCTAAGCTGAGCTAGTGTGAGCTAGCTCACAGTTTTTTACCCTCTGGCTCACACATTTTTGTCTTGGCTCAGGAAGGATGGCTCCAGAGCAAACTAATTTATGCAGTAGCCAAATCACCTTCTCACAACTCTAACCAGTAGCTCACAAAGTAGAATTTTTGCTCATAAGCAGGGGTCATTTCCTGCAGGAGCACACAGGAGCGGAGCTCCGGCAGTAAGGAGCCCAGGGGGCGGGTACATGCAACAAGCCCCACCCCCTGCTCCCAGTTGCCCTCAGTCGGGCCACAAGGAGCAAGAAGCAGCCAGGTAAGTTGCAGAGCCCCTACCCCACCCCACCCCCGGACTGCCTTCAGGTATAAGCTCTCCCTCCTCTGTGAGGGCAGATCTGCATGTTCTCTCCCCCCCCCAATAGCTAGCAATCCAAAACAGGCCAATGGAGCCTGAGCGGGGGGTGTTGCCTTCTGACACACTTCCAGTGATGTCAGGGGGTGTGGCATATGCTAATAAGTTATGCCAATAAGTTATGCTAATGAGCTCCTGCACCTCTTTCTACAAAATGACCCCTGCTCATAAGACTCCACAGCTTAGAGGGAGCATTGGCAGTACCTGTGCTGGTCTGAAGCAGCAGGACAAAGTTTGGGTCCAGTGGCACCTTTAAGTCCAACAAAGTTTTATTCTGGGTATAAGCTTCTATGTGCACACATACTTAACAAATGCACACAGACACAAAAGCTTATACACAGAAGGTGCCACTGGACTCAAACTTTGTTCTGAATGGATTCCTGTGATTGGATGAAATAACAGCATATTGAGGCAGCTGTAAAAGAGCATGTAATATGCACTGCTAATAATATTTGGCATTTATATAGTGTTGCGGTGTCCAGTTCATTTGCAGATGTAGTCTGTATAAATCTGTACAACAACTCTTTAAAGTAAGGCAGTACTAGCCCCAACGGGTACAACAGAGGCTGAAGACATCAGTGCCTGAAGCCCTTAGTGAGTCTGTGGCAGCTTTGGAGCTGTGGGTTTCCTGATTAGTAGCTCACCCAAGAGCCATTTGCCAACAGCTTTGTATCCATGTAAACTGTCCGAATGGTGATTGAATAATGGATGGGATATTCTTCCCCTTTGCAATGCAGCAGAGATTCCGATCCATGTGACTGTGGGCCCTTCAAGGTGACCACACAAGCCTGCCCCCCCCCAAGCCTTTAGCAAATATCTTCTGACATCACAGTAGCTCTCCCCTAAAAGCACTAAGTAAAAGATGTTATCTCAGTAAATGAGATGCTACTAGGGCTAATCACTCTGTGTTATAAACCTCCTTAACAAGTTTGTGTTATAAACCTCTTTAAGGGCAGATTTATATTAATTAACCCACTTGTCTCCCATATCTATTTTGCACCTCATAGTACAAATGAGAGCTGAGAAAAGAGAGGGGAAAGAATGTATGCCTCTTGCTTTATTGTCTTTATACTGTGCTGTGTGCCGCGCCAGGTGTAATGTTCACAGCTGAGAAAACAGTATTTACTTTTTTTGAATGAAATCATCAATTCTGGCCAAAAAAAGTGGGTTTAAAAAATCCACAGAATAAGGCCATGTACTACTGACCTTGAGGAATCCCAGAAAACGTTATTTAAAAAGATTATTGGGGGGTGACATTTCCCCAAAACGGAGAATGCCAACTGAGCACCACTGTGGGGTTGCCCAACAAGCAAGGCAATAATGGAGCCTTACCCTATAGGGGCAATTCCAGCACCAGCATTTGGGACAGGAACACAAAGTGGTGATTACAGCATGGCAGAGAAAAGGCTAGGAAGACAGAGAAAGAGTGAGTAGAAATGGAGGCGGGAGAAGAAAATGGGAGGGAGAGAGGGGAGAAGAACATGGGAGGTGAACAACAGTGGGAGAAAAGCCTGGGGAAAGAGAAAGAGAGGAAAATGAGGGGCAGGGGAGAAGCTGCAAAGAGAGAAAGAATGAGAAAATGGGGGGAGAAAAACCTGGAAAAGAGAGGTAGAGGGTAGGTGGGGGTGGGAAGAAAAGCCTGGGGAAAGAGAGAAGGGGTGAAATGGGGTGGTGGCAGCTGGAGATCTGGGATTACAACTGATCTCCAGGTGACAGAGATCAGTTCACCTGGAGAAAAGGGCTACTTCAGAGGGTACACTCTATGGCATCATGCTCTACTGAAGTCCCTCCCCTCCCCAAACCCCACCCTCCTGAGGCTACACCCCCAAAATCTCCAGGTATTCCGGAAGCCAAAGCTGGCAGCCCTAGGTGGTGGAAACCTGGACAAAAGAGAGAGGAAGGAAGGAGGAAAACAGGAGGTATGAAAGGGGGGGGATTTGGGGTTGGAGTGAATAAAAGCTTGCACAGAGAGAGGGGGTAAGGGGGGTGGAGAAAAAAAGTGGAAAACGGGAAGAAAAAGCCTGTGGGGGAGATAGAAGGTGGGGGCACTACAGAGGGATAAGGTTTTCCTCTCCTGCAAATGTTGCAGATCCCCAGCTTGTAAATACACAATCAATCTTCACAGCCTCTTGGACAAACATTGCCTTGGACAAACGAGGGCAAGCCGGAACTGGCTGAGTTGAAAGGGGGAGGAACAAAAGGTGAGATCAGCTCTTGCAGCCTTTTTCTCTTCAGATCCAATTTGGGAGCCTGCATTCCTCATTGTTCTTGAATTACGAAGGGAGTATGGGCATACTTGTCTTCCTGGGACGCAGTAGTTGGCTTAGTTGGGCACATGCCAAGGCCCACAGTGCCTATCTCAGCTGAAGATGCTGATCTTCCTCCTCCCAATGGGAGGAATATCTGGAGACACTGAAATTAAAAAATTCCAGGCCTTCAATTGAAGAAGAAGAAGAGAGAAGAGATTGGATTCATACCACACCCTTCGCTACTCAAAGGCATCTCAGAGTGGTTTGCAATCACTCCCCCTTCCCCTCCCCACAACAGACACCCTGTGAGGTAGGTGGGGCTGAGAGAGCTCTGAGAGAACTTCTCTTGCGAGAACAGCTGTGAGAGAACTGTGACTGACCCAACGTCACACCAGCAGCTGCATGTGGAGGAGTGGGGGAATCAAACCTGTTTCTCCCAGATTAGAGTCTGCGCTCCCAACCACCACACCAAACTGGCTCCCACACCAAATTGGCCAGCAACCTCTTTCTTTGCTTTGAGACCTTCCAGCCTGTTGAGGCTAAAAGAAGTGCAGGGAAGCCACACGGTGCCAACATAGTTGACACTGACAGGAAAGAGAAAGACTGGGACTGGGAGGAACATGGCTGCCAAGTAGGGTTGTCAGCCTCCAGGTGAGGCTTGGCATTCTCCTGGAATTACAACTAATCTCCAGGCGATGTAGATCAGTTCCCCTGGAGGATATGGCAGAGGATGGACTCTGCTGAGCTTCCTACCCTTCCAAAAATCCAGTCCCCTGGCATTACCTCCCAAATGTCCCAAGCTGGAGTTGGAAACCCTTCCATCAAGAGGCTGAAACTCCGGGACCAAACTTTCAAGAGCCCAGGTCAACCAAGAGCCCATATGATATTTGGGTTGGATCTCGGTGATATAAGGTGGGGAATCAGAGATAATCTTGATCTGGGAGCCTGTGGGTGATCACAGCAGCCTTGGGGGAGGGAAGGGAGTTGTGATGAAAGGGACCCACGGACACTCCCCCTTCCTCTGCAATCTTCTTCACCTAGATCCTTCCTTGCAGTATCTGTCTAAACCTGTTTCTCCCAGATTAGAGTCTGCGCTCCCAACCACCACACCAAACTGGCTCCCACACCAAATTGGCCAGCAACCTCTTTCTTTGCTTTGAGACCTTCCAGCCTGTTGAGGCTAAAAGAAGTGCAGGGAAGCCACACGGTGCCAACATAGTTGACACTGACAGGAAAGAGAAAGACTGGGACTGGGAGGAACATGGCTGCCAAGTAGGGTTGTCAGCCTCCAGGTGAGGCTTGGCATTCTCCTGGAATTACAACTAATCTCCAGGCGATGTAGATCAGTTCCCCTGGAGGATATGGCAGAGGATGGACTCTGCTGAGCTTCCTACCCTTCCAAAAATCCAGTCCCCTGGCATTACCTCCCAAATGTCCCAAGCTGGAGTTGGAAACCCTTCCATCAAGAGGCTGAAACTCCGGGACCAAACTTTCAAGAGCCCAGGTCAACCAAGAGCCCATATGATATTTGGGTTGGATCTCGGTGATATAAGGTGGGGAATCGGAGATAATCTTGATCTGGGAGCCTGTGGGTGATCACGGCAGCCTTGGGGGAGGAAAGGGGGGCGAAAGTGGCTGCAGTCCGGAGATAAAAGGGGAGATGTGATGATAGGGACCCACGGACACTCCCCCTTTCTCTGCAATCTTCTTCACCTAGATCCTTCCTTGCAGTATCTGTCTCTACTTTCCCTTTAAAGAGAGGAAAACAGGATTCTTCTTTTTAGAAGCTTCATGCTGTTGTTCTCCCCACCCTTGTTCCACATGTGCTGGTTGGTAGCCTTCAGAGAATATGAGTGGGCAATGGGGGTGGGGGGCTGGTATTTGCCTGCCTCCCGGCACCTTTTTCTGACTCACAGCAGACAAGAGCATGTTACATCAATTCGAATAAATGTGAAGCTGTATGGGTGCCACAACAGAAAATAAGCAATGTGATTTCCTCAAAATATTGGCTTAACCTTCCTGCCCCCTGAGAACTCCCTATTGTATGTTTTGGCACCTCTACCTGCAAACTGGTCTCCCAGCCAATCCATTTGTTTAGTCTACGGGAGTCGGGCTTTACGCAAACACATTTTGTTTTTCAAAGGCCCAGTTTAGGAACTGAAGCTGCGAGGAGCTGAAAGGTAACTATTCTGCCCAGCTATGAAGGACTGTCATGCACACTTGACACTTGTTACTTATCCCAGGAGATGCTCATTAGTGATATTCAAAGGCACCATATTGACATGATATGAGCCAAACCGTTCTGCCAACAAACCTGCCCTTGAAATGAGTAAACACAAGGAAGGGCAAGCAGCAGCGAGAAGCCTACAAACATTTTTAGCCTAATTCACTGTACAGAGGATATATTTGGCCTGTGGAGATGGAAATTAAACTGGATTCTGAGGAATTAGCAGTGATACTCATTCCAGGGCTCACAGAGAGCCACATTCAGCCTCCTCTGTCATTCAGTCCTTCTTTTCATCTTCAGCTGGGTGTGGTGCCTTCCCTTTTATGGGATTCCCTGGCCCTATGCCCACCTAGCTTGTATCCAGTCGCCTTCCCTGTGCTCCACCTGGGAGGTTATAAAAGGAAAGGGAAGCCTTCCCTGCTGTTACTTCAAATGCCATATGTTGCCCACAAGGGGCTATCTCCTGTTTTTGTCGGGGGAATTAGCAAGGAGACCAAAGCTTGTGAGAGGGGAGTAACGAGTGAGATGGGCTTCCAGTGTTTACAGGGGTCTTCCCTTTAGAGAACTCTCAAATAACCAGTCCAAATAAAATAGAAATTGATTTTGATAGAAAATAAGAAGGCTAGACAGTGTCATAGATGCAACGAACATGAAATTGAGCAAACTTCAGAGGACAGCGGAAGACAGGAGGGCCTGGCGGGAGCTGGTCCATGGGGTCGCGAAGAGTCGGACTCGACTGTGCGACTGAACAACAACAACAAGAAGGCTAACATACAAAAAAGCACAAGGAACAACACACATACAAGACTGATTAAGAAATAAAGGGATTAGTGAAAAGTATAGGGGGTTTTACGGTGATAGCTACCTGTCCTAAAGACCAGGGATCCATGGAGCAGAGGCTGTGGAAGATGGAAGGAACCCAGAAGTATCTGGGGGTGTGATGCAGAGTGGGTGCTCAAGACACACACACAGCAATGGAGCTGTGTCTGTTAGATATAGCAAAAATGGGACCAGAAGGCATGCTGATATGACATGAAACATATCGCATGAAACAAAGAATTGGTTAGATTACCTAAAAGGTAAAACAATGAGTTGGGGAACTCTGAATGGGGTTTCCAGGTATGAACAAAGAAGAACAGGTGATGCTCTTGGGAGGAGTTTTGGATGTAAAGTAAGGTTTGGGCTGGGACTCTGATTGCTTCCTCTGGTGATTCAGAGGACTAATGGATTGCTAATTAAATTAATCAAAAAGAAACAATGCTGCTTGGTGACTCTCCTGTTGTGTTAGGTGAGAAAGATGGGAGCTGTTATCATGAAAGAAATGTGGGTAGGAAAAGGTGAGGGGAGGTTGATAGGATTAGTGATCCAGGTTGAATGGTGTTAGCTCTGGGGTGAGGCAGGTCCTTTGTTTGTCAGGGTGGAGGGAGAGGCTGCAGCTGGGTCAGACCAAGATCTCACACCTTCTAGGGTCGCTGCCTAGGTATAATTAGGAGGCCTGCCTGTCTGGGATCCATCTTGTTTATACTTAGGTCAAGTCTGCCTGGTATACAAACTCCTAGGGTGCTATAAAATGGGGGTGGTTCTCCGTATTGTCTCTCAATAAAGAGAAGGGGTCTGCCTGGTCTGCCCCGTTTCTTGGCTGTTCAGGGCTGCCTCTTAGCTTCTCCCATTCTGGTTTCCCCCAAGTCTTGGCTTGACCTCGCCTTCTGACTACACCCCTTCTGCTCCTGCCTGGCTCCCAGCTGCTTCCCTCTCCTAGCCTTCCTCACATGGGTGAATCAGGCCCCTGGTTGTCCTCAGCTTAGGCAGCCAGGGTGGGGTCAAGTTGGGGCCAGGTGTTGGCTCCCAACAACAGTTTACTCATTCTGCTGCTCTGACAGCAGCTGTTTCATGGTTGGGAACCACTTGCCAGCAACAAACTCCACCTGACAAGGGCTTTGCCATTTTCTGGAAAGGTGGGGCAGATGCCACATTGGGGAACGGTGCTCAGAAGAGCCACAGGTGAGTTAGCATCACTGAATTAGTGTATTTTAACATTAACAGTGACACAAAAATTAATATATTAATTTAAGATTCCTTGCAGACTGGTATATTTTGGGAATGGTTCATACTGGCATGGAAACTAGCCATGTGACACAGGCAACCCACACTGCTGTTCCTTGCAGGCCTTTCAGTGGTGGTGCAGGAAAGTGCTATCCAGTTGCAGCCAACTTATGGCAACCCTGTAAGGTGTTTAAGGCAAGAGTCAAGCACAGGTGGTTCGCCATTGCCGACCTCTGCGTGGCAACCCTAGACTTCCTTGGTGGTCTCCCATCCAAATATTAACAAGGTCTGACCCTGCTTAGCTGGGATCTGATGAGATCAGGATAGCCTGGGGCATCCAGGTCTTTCAATAGCGACCATATTACTATAGTAATGATTTGGGCTGTTGATCAAGGCGGAATAACGTAACCATTTAAGTCTGAGGCAGCTTCAGGCTTTCCAGCCACATCAGCCTATGGTGTACAACTCTTGTATATGATGCATTTTTTCTCAACTATTATAATGCAGCAGACCTTGCTTTACAAACTATGTGGATGACAGACCACCTGTGAAATGCGCATCATCATCCGGTCTGAATTTTCAGAGGAAAGGTAATGTGCACATGTAATCAACCTTGTGTGCCTATCTGCAAGCACCCCAAACGCTAGGTGTTGGTAGTGTACCCAACAGAACACATGGCTGCAGTCCTCCGCCACCTTGGCGTATGTTGAGAGAGACTGGAAGGCAGTGCTGGGTAAACCTATCCTGTGACTGCTACGGGTTACAAGTGTCCTGAGAACAAGCCCTCAGTTGTCACCTATGCTGGAAGCTCTTGCTACATTGAAAATGGGCTTGTTTCTGGTGAAATCCGTGATACTATTTGGCTGTAATTCTTCTCTTCACAGAATATAGTTTAGCAGGTCTTGGGCCTTTTATTGGCTTTTAAAAGCTCTAACAGAGTATCCGTCTAATTTCTTAATGGGTTCTTATTTGTTTCCTTTTCGTTATTTTTGGTACAAAGTTGTAACATCGTGGTGCTAGATTTTACGGCTTTGGCACTGTCACAGTCATCCATAGTGGAGACTGTGTCAAACCTTCCATTAGACACTCTTGTTTTCAAGAATTTTATGACTTGGGCATATCGCCGGATCTTTCCGTATATGCTTTTAAAAGAATTTTTAATTCATAATTAATTTTATGAGAAAACAATTTGGCTGTTTTTTTTTTATGAAGATGGTATCTGTCTCAGGACGCAATTTTCTTTGCACGGTTTGTTCCAAGCATAACAGATCACATATTGTATAAAGTCCAAGTTTGATTCTTAATTCTTGGTACTACTTTTCTAAATTTCAGCACATGTATGAACCAAAAAAGTACTCTGGGATGAAATTCAAGAATTGTCGATCAGTTAGCAAAAGGCATGGTTTCATTGGCTTTAACATCTTGTAAAAAAATCTTTTTTAATGGACAGGATATTAAACATTTAAAAGTGGCTGTAATTACTTTTCAGTGCGATTTTATAAGGATTCTTCTTACACTTTCCTGGCTGTTCAGTAAAAGAAAACCCTATTATAATAAAGGAAGTAATCTGAATTACTGAAAAATAGATAGTGCTGTTGATTCAGTTTCATTTTATTCATTCCTGATCTGTAATCTCCCTAGGAATCCAAAAGAGAAGAACCTCTCCTGATTTCCACTACCCAAGAGGCACATTTCTAACCTGCTCTACTCTCAGCCCAGTCATTTGTCTTAAGAGCATAATTAGGGATGCTCAAATGCCCACTGTTTCAAGTCATAGTCCGTTTGCTAGTTATAAACATGGAGCCTATTTTTTGTTGAGTTCAGCTGTCAATCAGTTCCAACTGGCTTGTTGTGTGACTTTTAATGTACTCATACGGTACAGTACAAATTCTTGTATGTACAGTCCATGTAGCCGAATTGGAGTCTTCCTTTCCCCCTGCCCAGATCCAAAGATTTTTTCCCTCTTGCTGGCCCTCAGTGGGCCATTGGGCAATAAAAAAGGGGCTAATGATTCTGTCACTACTTTTGAGGAATTATTATGGCTGTTTGCTCATCTGTGCAAATATATCTGACAGTTTATGTTTTGCTGGGTGTGGGTGATGGGATGAAAACTCAATAAAAATACTTAAAAAAAAGAGAGCATATTCTAAGGTCAATATTAAGTACTTCAACCCATTGACTAATGATTCTGTCTCTTTTAATAACAATTAAAATAACTTCATCAATTTTGTTGGAAAATTCACTCATTAAAAAAAATTGCTTCAGGGTCCCTCCAGGATTAGGCACCCTGAAGTGTAAGCTTCATTAATTTCATAGTAGATCCGCCCCTGGGACGAGGAGATCTCCCTACCAACCATCCATGATCCTGAGTAGAATCATATAACCTAACCGGATGCAAAACCCCTCCAAGGCAGGGAAGTGAAACTCTCCCACCTAAAGGAAACAAAACTCCACCACCACAGCCACTGTGCAGCTGCAACGTTGTTTGAGATCCACTTGGGGCAGACAGTGGAGCAGCTAACAGACTGGATGTTCAGCTAATGGATGACCGCAACTATCAAACGCAGTATGTTCACCCGTCAAACATGTTTGCTGCAAAATTTGCAGCATCCCTTAATAAAACAGAACACAACAAAATTAAATGTCTTGAATCTCTGGTGAAGCAGAGACACAGAGGGTTCTTGTCACTACGCAGGGATGATTACCTGTTATCTAAGAGGCTGTTCAGGGCCCCCAGCCAGATGGGTGCACCCATGTGGGAGGAGGAAAAAGGAATAACATGTACTTGCTGTCAGTGCTCCTGCGCTGGAGCCACTGCTGCCCGGAGGCCTTGGACTGTACTGGACTTCCAAAAGAGAACAAGCACACTTTGCTAGTGTTGCTGGGACACAAAGTGGGCTGCAGATGAAGTGCTCCATGGGCTTCCTCTGAGCCCCACCCTGGGCTCTATTGGGGAGGCAGAGGAGGAAGGCATTCAGTAACTTGCTCTGGCTCTGCCTTTGACGATTGCTTCTGTACAGCAGTGACTGAATGGATCAATAACACCCAATGCCGAAAGAAGTGTGGCTAAATTCACTCTTCAACAGAAGTGGATTGGAAGATGCATGGTTACCAACCTGCAGGCGGGGCTTGGAGTTCTCTCAAAATTACAGTTGATCTCCACGCTACAGAGATCAGGTCCCCCAGAAGAAAGGGAAGCTTCAGGTGATGGGTCCTATTATGGTATCCCATCCCCACTGAAATCCTTCCCCTCCCCAAACCCCACTCTCGTCAAGCACTGCCCCCAAATCTCCAGGAATTTCCCACCCAAAGTTAGCAACCCAAAGGCCAGATAATTGAATCATGTGAAGTTGGACTGGATTGTGGGTTATTCTGGGTCACAAGGAGCCTTTGTGTACTCTAGCTCCAGCACATACTTTGTGAAGGGCTTTTCCCAAAGTTAATATACTTTGGAGCACACAGCAAAAATTGACTATCAGGCAAGGGACTTAATAGGGCAAAAGCCCATAAAAGTTTCAGACCCAGCAACATGAAACACAGTATTGTGCCTTAAGCCTTTAAAAGGTTTCTTGTTGGCTAGAAATTAGACGTCTGGATGTGGACAAGCTTTTCCAATTGCGTTTGGAACAGGTGTCTGTTGCAACGCTGTGGAAAGAGAAAAGCAAGCATCAGGAATTCCCAGGCTTTAAAAGAGCAGCGTAGAATGTGACTGTGGGGTTGCCAAAGCACAGAGGCTTGTATGAGAAGCACACTCAAAGGACAGGACAGTGAATGGAAAAGAACACATATCTCCAAGAATCTGATAAGCAAAAGTAGTCACCCCGTATATATATATACACACACACACTTTTTAAAGTTTTGGGAAAGCAATGCTGCTATGAAGAATGTGAATGGTTTGGTGTAGTGGTTAAGTGTGTGGACTCTAATCTGGGTGAACTGGGTTTGATTCCCCACTCCTCCACATGCAGCTGCTGGATGACCTTGGGCAAGCCATCGTTCTGTCAGAGCTGTTCTTGAAAAAGAGAAGTTTGTGTCAGAGCTCTCTCAGCCCCACCACCTCACAGGCTGTCTGTTGCGGGGAGGGGAAGGGAGAGGAGTTTGTAAGCAGCTCTGAGACTCCAAGTGAAGGGCGGGGTATAAATCCAATCTCCTCCTCCTCTTCCTCCTCTTCTTCTTCTTCTTCTTCCCTTCTTTGAAACCAAATTAGGTGTTAAGTCTTAAGCTTCAGGCTCTTCAGGTCAAAGGCACTCACCCCCGTGAATGCTTTGAGGCAATGCAGCTTCCATACTGCAAGCCAAACCAGTGGGTCCCTGATCTCATCCAGGATTATTCACACATAAATCTCAACGACTTCAGTAAAGCTTATTAGTAAGTGTGCATAGGATTGCAGCTTCGGTGTGTTTGTTCCTCCAAGTAATCATAGAGGTCTAGATGGACCAGTCAAAACAATATAGCAACTAGCCTCAATAGTTAGGATCGAGTAAATCTTCCTGTGTTGGAGAAAGTTCTCCCCTGGTGTTCTCCGTCTGTTGGAGAAAGGTTCATTGGAAGGGATTCACTGGTCCTGCCTGATGGTTCCAGCACTTTCAGGGATATCATTTGGAACTTCCGTAACCTGCATTTCTCCTGGCACAGTCAGGGCCTGAAGCGAGTGATGACAACAGATACAATGCAAAAATATTAACTTAACTAAAACATGGTAAGTATATAGGTAATTAAAATATGTATAATTAAAACAGTTAAGCCAGATCCATTCAAACTGCCACATTTAAATCATTTTGTTTTACATAAATTATTTATAGGCAGAAGGATTTTTCGTGGTAAGCTACTGTGATATTTATACCAGTTTAGTAAGGCAGTTGAACCATGCATGGGTACGTTGAGTGACTTTCCCACTTATTTTTTTCTGAAAAGGAAGTATGAGGGTGAAAGGCATGCAAACGATAGTAAGGCCAGATCATTATTCCTTCATGCTAGATATTAAACATCACGGCTATCAAATAATCAGAGGCTTAGACCTAGAGGAAGTTTGTGTTAGACTTACTGGTAGGGGGAGGAGGGAGCTTGGATGGTATTTTGGATGTGTTGTGGGTGGAAGTGATAGAATTTGAAATCAGGCAGACACATTATTCTGGAGTAGTAAAAAGAACAGAATGTACAGTGAGGGCCGGCATAAATACTCTCACACATTTTACTGAAGACATAAAACAGATTCCAAATAGTGAACGAGAGCAGGTGCAGCGTTCATGGCCCAAATCTGCAGCTTATCAAGTTGCTTTTCCCAAGGAACAAAAAATGTTTAAAAGTGGTGATTTTATCCTGGCCAAATGTCTCATTTCAAACAACTCCCCCCCCCAGTGTTCTAATTCATGGGTCAACATGAATCAATACTATGATTCCTTTCAAAGTTACATGATTATTATTGGAAAAAAATGCATAATTCTTCAGTTCTATTTATAATAAACACATTGGGAAAGGACACTCAAGAATAAACGATGGGCTGTATCCATACTGCAAATGGATCCCCACTTGTGGACCATAACTTTCCTGTCTCCCCTTCCTGCTGTAGCCCACTGAGTCCCTGCCCCCAATTCTGCACCAAGGTTCCGGGAACCTCCAGGGAACAACACTTGGCATAACACTGAATTTAATAGACCAATGGTGTGACTTAGTTAAGACAGCTTCACATATTCAGACCATTGATCTACCAAGCTCAGCACTGTCTTCTCTAACCGGCAGCAACTTCTCAGTGTCTCAAGTGGGGATCCTTCACGTCACCTACTACCCAACCCTTTTAGCTGGAGATGCCTGTAGTTGAACTTGAGATTTTCTGCATGCAAAGGATATGCGATATCTTTGACCATGCATGTGTCATGTCCCATCAAATCACTGCCAGCTTATGGTGACCCTGTGAATGAATGATCTCCAAAATGTCCTATCATTAACAGCCTTGCTCATGTTTTGCAAACTGTAGGCCATGACTTCCTTTATCAGATCAATCCATCTCGTGTTGGGTCTTCCTCCTAACTACCTTTGACCACACTGCCCTTTAATTATGCGAGGTTCTGCCATGGAAGGGGAGAACTGGCAAAAACTGCCACCTGAAAAAAATGGTGTTGGATCTTCTCTTCTGAATTCCTTCATATTTTTACATCTTGAAATCAGCCTTATTTTGTCTATCCTAAAGATTCAGGTTCACTGCTGATAAAGCTGCTTGCTTCCTTTTCTCTTCCTTCCCCTTTTAGAGACTATGTTTTGGCAGATACCATCCTTTTTCACTTAAAATGTCAGTGATACCTAATGGTAAGATGACAAAAGTATTTTGCTTGGGCTTATGTCCACTGCAAAGTACAACAACATCCACATGAGGATTTTGTCAATTTCAAACACTTCTAGAAACAGCTGAAAAAGTACCATAAAATGTGTCCCACCTTAAAGGTCTAAAGGCAAGCTGATGTAACATAACAGTGTGAGGATAAAGCCCTGACCTGGATAGCCCAGGCAAGCTCGAGCTCTTCAGATCTTGGAAGCTAGGCAGGGCCGATCCTCGCAAGCACTTGGAAGGGCGACCTCAAAGGAATACCAGGGCTCAGGACACAGTCAGGCTATCAAACCACCTCTGTGAACAACGTCCAAGCCCACAGTAGGGTTTGCCAGAACTTGCCATGACTTTCAGACATGCAAGCATGCACACACACACATGCACACACAAATACCCACCAGCACACACACCCAGACAAACAGTGTGAGGGTATTATAATGCCCATGCATAGGAATTTGCCTTTCTTCCCATCTTTTAAGTTCATGAAAAAAGATGGTACGAAAAAGCTAGGAACATACAGTGGGGACTTTAATAATCATGCCCCATTTTGGAATATAATAAATGTTCCTACTTCAAACAAAATCATTTCCAATGTTCAGGGGCAGGCAGAAGCCTTCGGATTTGATATTGATTCTGGCACCTCATTGTTTGGTTCTGGTTTCCTGGGCAGCAGGAGATGGGAGGGGCTGGGGGTTGAGAAGGTGGAGTGACTCAGCATAATCAGAAATTATCTCTTGGGAAGAGTTGCCCCTGAGCAGGACCGTCACAATTGCACCACCCGCTTAGTACTGCCTGCTACAAATATCCAACTCGGACATCTCTGCACCTTTCACTCTTGCATGCAGATGAGGAATAAAGACAGCTGACCACTTCAGATGGGATAGTAAGGGGTCTGGTTTAGTTATTTATATTTATTCAAAAAGGAGAGATCTGCAGCATGCACAGGACAGTTCCATTTCAAATCCAGTCACAGTGCGGGCAATTGGTGGGATGCAGAAGAGTCAGACCTACTCTGTTAGTGCATACCCTGATTTTGCTGGCACAGTTACCCTGATTCTTAGCTTAGAGCCATCACACACATATGGCTCAGGCTCCTCCTTGCCAAGCCTTCATGATGCTCAAGGGATGTGAACCACTTCCTGTCACCTGACAGCAGAGGGCCTATGGGTCAAAGATCTCTGTCCCAGGTCAGTGAAGGCACCAATGCCCTAGGCCTGATCTGAGGAATGTCTCTTCAGCCTTCAAATTATGCCACAGGGTGCCCACCTGAGCTGTACAGCATACCCTCAAGCAACGTTTCCTGCACTGCCACCACCATAAGGGGGAAACTAACTAACTGCTTGGTTCCCCCTACCTCTAATACCTTTCCAGAGGCCATGTTGCAGATCCCCCCGGAAAATATCATAGCATTCATTCACAAGATGGACTCTGGCCCCTATAGGGTTTTGTTCCCCCATACCTCTAACACAGCACACAAACTGGGGGGGAGGGGTCAGACTGTTCTGACTCTTCCTCTTTCCACTGACACAAACCCCTCCCCACACCTCTGTGAAGGTGGCAGTTCTGGAACAGCCTTCTCTCAGTACAGGGTATTATCTTACAAGCAAGACTGTTATGGTGCAAAAGCTGAGGTACTATAAGCTATACTGGTTTATTGTTAAAAGACACTTGGTAAACTCTCACAGAATAGCAAACAAACGATGAAGAAAATTTTGTGAATGAAAGCTTATTGTGATCCTCATAAATGCTTGTTCAACAAGCAAGTGTTGAATTTTCTAAGCAGGGCTATTTTTGTAGAAAAAGCCCAGCAGGAACTCATTAGCATAATAGGCCACACCCAACAGCAGACACTCATTAGCATATTAGGCCACACCCCTGACAGTGCAGCCCATTAGCCTATTAGGCCACACCCTCATGCCTTCCCTTGGCTTGCCGTGGCACCCCACAGCTGTGGGGCGCCTGGGCAAGCCGGCCCTTGGACAGGTCCCTCATGGGTATTATCTTACAAGCAAGACTGTTATGGTGCAAAAGCTGAGGTACTATAAGCTATACTGGTTTATTGTTAAAAGACACTTGGTAAACTCTCACAGGCCCCGGTCACACAGGCCGGATATCGCGTGGGGAGGCGTGGCTGTTTGCCCCGCAGCGAAATAACGCATGACTGCGCGATCAGGCGTCCCCTCGCGGTCCCGTCGAGGTCCCATGGTTGGGGGGAGGTGCCGATCACACGATGCGCCAAAGAAGCGGCACGGCACAGCAAACGGGGTTGTGTTGGGTTTTTTTAACCTGAAGTATGCGCATGCCCCGTTGGGTGCCTGTGCACATCCCTGCATACTTTGGGGGGGGAAAACCCTTTTCGCAATGGGACATGGGTGGGTGCCGGATGCCACCAGAAAGACGATCAGATGCCCACCCTTGCCCCGTGGTTTCCGGAAACTAGTACCTCCGAGGTACTAGTTTTTTACCGCGCGTCTTCGGCGGGAAGCTTCGGGTGAGCCATGGGAGCTCTACGCTTCCCAGATGTGGTGGTGAGATCGCGCCCGGAAAATCCGCCTATCTTCCGTCCCTCTAGCGTGGCTAATGCTCCGTGTGACCGGGGCCATAGAATAGCAAACAATGAAGAAAATTTTGTGAATGAAAGCTTATTGTGATCCTCATAAATGCTTGTTCAACAAGCAAGTGTTGAATTTTCTAAGCAGGGCTATTTTTGTAGAAAAAGTGCAGCAGGAACTCATTAGCATAATAGGCCACACCCAACAGCAGACACTCATTAGCATATTAGGCCACACCCCTGACAGTGCAGCCCATTAGCATATTATCCCACACCCTCATGCCTTCCCTTGGCTTGCCCTGGCAACCCACGGCTGTGGGGTGCCTGGGCGAGCCGGCCCTTGAACAGGCCCCCCGTGGTCTGCCCGCCTCAGAGCCATCAGGGGGGTCGCTCTCCAGGCCTTCCCTCTGTAGCCACGCATGCAGAGGTTTTGGCTGTAGTGGGCGTGGCCAACTCTGAAGCCACCCAGAACTCCATTCCTGTGCGTTCCTGCCCCAAAATAGCCTTGTTTCTAAGAGAGAAGAGAAGGTTTCATGTTTCTTTTATAACTCAACTTTTTTGCTCAGACTGTGTTTCATCACAAATCTTGCCCTCAGACAGTGCAATGTTATTCAATATCCAGAATGTCTTAAGCTATCCTGAAAAACTTTTAAAAGAGGGCACTGTATCTCCTCGCTTAGCATCTTTATCGATATTAATGCACCACTAATGGATGCTGGAGGCATGTAGTGATACCACTTAAGTACCAGTTCAATTTTTTCTTTTGCTGTAAGAAAACTGGGTGGACCTAGGCAACCACTAACACCATAATGCCCTCTGTTATTACTCAACTTTTTTGCTCAGACTGTGTTTCATCACAAATCTTGCCCTCAGAAAGTGCAATGTTATTCAACATCCAGAATGTCTTAAGCCATCCTGAAAGACTTTTAAAAGAGGGCACTGTATCTCCTTGCTTAGCATCTTTATCAATATTAATGCACCACTAATGCATGTAGTGATACCACTTAAGTACCAGCAAACTGGGTGGACCTAGGCAACCACTAACGCCATAATGCCCTCTGTTATTAACGATCATTCCTACTTTACATGTAAAACTTTTAAAGAAATTATTATGGTTATTATATTTCCTTATAACTACTAATATTATAGCCTCTTAGACATGGCCACTGTGGCTCTTCGGGAATCCACCCAGCATTTTCAGTGCTTGCTTATGCTGAGATAGAAACAATAGCAAGGGACATGGAAACAGAAGGAAGTTCCAGATTTTGCAAGCTTCAAAATCTGGACTTGGGGGCATGATATTGTTGCCAGCAATATACTGGTACATGATGTTATTTCAAGTAAATGCATTTTCTGATCCAGGGTGGTTCTATATGGAAAATGCCATGGAATTTGTCATAAAAGGTCGTAAATGAGTCATGCGTGCTTTAAGATATTCATTGTTAATCTGCTTGTTGAGAAGCGATATACTTGATACTGCCATAACTTAACCTTCCTCTTACATGTGGGAGAGGCTGTAAAATCTTGGGATGCTAATTGATTAACGAAGATTCCTGCCTGCTCCAGGCTAGCACAGATGGCAAAAACAGTCTCCACAGCCAAAAGGAGAGCAATGTAGTGGCACCAAAATCATTGCACAGCATTAGAGCCTCAAAATAAGAACTGCTTTCATAACTATTGCTCTGTTGAGGCCGCCTTTGAATTTATATGATAGTAAGCCAGTTTCTAAGATTCCATTATTCTCAACTTGGACCAAGAAATAGAGTTGAGAATAGAACTAGGGAGATAAAGAAGTGGGACGATACACACAGTAGGTTTGATCTGGAAAGAACTGAGCTCGTCAGCAATTTTTTAAACTTACCACCACCTTCAAAATCATTTGTTTGTACTCCTTTCCTTTCTCTTGTGTAAGTGAAAGTTTGTAGTTTTCTCCTATGAAGGAAACTGCAGCACTGCATTTGGGGACAGTGTTCTTTTGACATTTCACCCCTTATACTGGGTAGCCTGATCTCTGCAATAGGGATTTGTCATTGGGGTGCACTTTTTTATCTGCAGAGATGCACCCAGTGTTCCTTGCAACATGGAACCCATCTGTTTCCAACTATCCATGCCCCACAGCAATAGACCTTTTGCTCTGTGATTTTGTACAGTATATAGTGTCAGGTGCCAAGCTTCCATGCCACACTAGCGTAGTCAAGAGACAGAAACCAGGGTGAAATGATCAGAGAGGCTGAAGTCGTAATGACTACGGTGGTCAACAGTCTCAAGAAACAAATTTAACCCCTACTTGGTGGCATTCGTTCCATAAGAAAAGCGAAGCGCCACAGTGCTGTACATAGAACAAATCCATATAAAATAAAAAGCCTGTGGACTTCAGGCCACCCTGACCTGTATTCTAATCTACATGACTAGCTGTCTTACCGCATTGTCGGATGCATTTGACATCTCTTTGGTTTTGCTACTTTCCTAAAGTAGACATTGTAGGTTGGCTTAAAGGTCTATGAGTGTAACTTCAATTAGAGAATGGTTCTTTCCCTCTTTCCCCTCTTGTTTAGGGCTGCCAGTGTCCAGGTGGAGATCTCCTGGGATAGCAAGTGATATCCAAACTACAGAGATCAGGTTTCCTGGAGAAAATGGCTGTTTTGGAGGGTGGACTCCATGGCATTATATCCAACTGATGATGTCCCTCCCCAACCCAAACCCCACGTTACCCAGGTTCTGCTCCCAAATCTCCAGGAAACTGGAGTTGGCAACCTTACCTTCTATTGCAGTATCTGGTGCTCCACAAAAGGTGGCTCCAGGGGAAGGGGGATCCTCCAGGACACTGTGAAGTGCAATGCAGGGATCTACAATGGGTGAAGAAATTACCCTTTTGGTTATAGAGTTGGGACTTTTTATCCACCTAAGTATTCATGTGAATACAGCATTGTCTGTTTTCAGATGCGTATTTCTACTCTTCTTTGCATTTAAATCGTACGTTTTAAAGGAATCTATTTGATATACTAATGACGCAAAGCAGGTCTGCTGCCCTTCACAAATATAAAACTTTTGTGAGGCACTGGATTATACAGACACCTGTTATTCTCCTTCATTTTTTTTTCACCGAGTTGTCCAAAGAAAATTGCATGTGAGTTTGCTGAACAGATTGAGTCTGCCACCACCAGAGATCAGAAGTTCAAGAAAGTCCTTGGAGACAAGTCACTTCGAAAAACTCCTGAAAATAATTGCATTTCCATCATGATTGCATTTCCTTCAGGAAAAAGAAGTGCATTTCCATCACCAAAAAAGATTGATTTTCCAGGTTTCAAAAAAGCATTTTAATTGAATTAATATGTCTGGAATTAAATGCTCAAGGAAAAATCCTTGTTTGGAAAATAACAATTGGACCAACCCCCCCTACACACACCCTCAATTGCCCGTCACCTCATTCTAAAAGAATGTAAGAGGTTATATTCAAAGGGTTATGGGAGTCGAGGGTTCAGATGAAGCTAACTGCCTTTGATGATACATTCAAATAGGATTCCAGGCACTAATTTATATTTTTATGGCTAGGATATTCCAGATTGGCCATAACAGAAGATTGGATAGGCTTCTTCTTCTTTCTTTGAAAAGTATTTCTCAACACAAAGCAATTTTAAGTTTTATTAATTTTGGAAACAAAGGGAGCCAAAAATATATTTTGGATAAAGGAAGTCGCCTCTCGAGGATGTGAAACTGCCTTTTAAAAGGATTCTTGACTGTGTTTCTGTGATCCTATGACCATAAAATCCAGAGGAATGATACTTTCAAAATAAGGTCTTTAAACTGTAGGTGATGTGGGGAATGATCATATTCGCTCTCCCCCCCTCTCTGTCAGATAACAGTCTTGTTATTAATTTTCAGGACTGTACAAAAAGAATGGAATAATTCTGGCCAAGACACTTGTAGAGGGTAGAATCAGCCCTAGATTTACAACCTCAGGGTATATTCATGAAGAGCTGGGAGAAATTCATGCAGCAAAGATGGAAGATGGAAGAATACTCGGCAACTCCCCTACTCAAGAGGAGCAGTGAAAAATGATTTGCACAAATAAAGCCAGGCTGGCACCATTTTGTGTACAGAAGAAGAAAAGAAATCATTTTTATTAGCCCCTTCCTGATTTTTTACATTTTCACTGCAAATATGTCAAGTTTTTAGACGCCAGCCTGTGACTCACAGAATGAGAAGCACTCAGTCAAAAGAGAAACAGAGGTTTTTGAGAACTTGTTTTTGTCTGAGGGGGAGTCAGTGCTGCTTGTGCTGCATGGAGAGTTTGTGGGAGGAAAGGTGGCATTGTAAAGCCCGATCTTGTCAGATGGGGTGTCCTGGAAGCTAAGCAGAATCGGAACTTGAATGGGAGACTGCCAAGGAAGCCTCTGCAGAGGAAGGCAATGGCAAACCACCTCTGCTTCTCACCTGCCTTGAAAGCCCCTTGCTGGGGTTGCCATTAATTGGTTGCAACTCAATAGCACTTACGTATATAAAGTGTTTCTCCTCTCTCCAGAACCTGGTATACAATGCTAATCTTTTATAGGAGTATTAGAGGCAAAGACTTCCCCTGGAGTTCTTCCATTTCACATCTTCTCCTAGCAGGATACATTTACTCCCATTTGCTATGTCATATGTGTGGATGGAGGTTCATATATTCAAACCATATCATAAAAACAAGGGTCCTGTTGAACCAGACCAAAGGTCCATATAGTCCTGTATCTATCCCTGTCTTCCCCAGGCTCCTAAATCTCCAGGAGTTTCCCAACCTAGATCTGGTAACTCTACCCACCCACCCCCATCCCCTGCCGGTGAACAGGGGAGACTTGGCAACCCTACTTATCCCATTTTCACTGGTAGCCTTATGGTCTGTGGGTAAAATTTCAGTATATGTTTTGAGGAGAGGAGGTAGTTAAAAGAGGCAACTGAGCATCCTTTCAAAAATGCATACCTTGGCCAGTTTTAAAGCTGTATCAAATCATCTTTTTTTGGTCCTTCTTCGTATTCTTCTGGATACGGCTGGATTCTTCTTCGGATTCTTCTGGATATGGTTAACATATCTCAATCGTGTTGCACAAATGAGAGCCAGGATGCATTTGCTAGGATATGGTTTGCATCATCCCAACAAGATGCTATTATTCATTTACTTTTTAAAAACTTTGACAGGACTTACTGGGAAAATGATCAAATTACATTAATAAATTAATGAAAACTGTATAATCAATTTTGCAATATGGTCATAGTTCAACAGGACCCTAGGTCATTGCAACACAGAGTTAATTAGCCCTATACATTCCGGATATTTGTATTAACCCTAACTGTACTGCATCCTCTAGGAAAAGTCTCCCAGTATGGCTCCAGTCACAGCCTATCACACACAATCAGTCCAACCTACCTCACAGGGTTGTTGTGAGGGTAAAATGGAGGAGAGGAGAGTCCCCACAGGGGAGAGAGGCAGGCTATACATTAACTCATTAAATAAACAAACCTAACTTTTCCCTAAGTGATAATTCCATCATTGCTTTAAAAGGTCCATTTAATTTAATATTGAAGGCTGTGTGGGTAGCAACTGGCTAAGAAATGGGTTCATTTACCACCACTGAATGGTGTAAAACTGAATTTAGATATGAACTAGCAATGGCAAAAACTTAATGCAAATTTATTTTTATGTCGCAGGAAGAAAACATTCTGATGTGAAAAATTATAAGTCTTGTACTTCCACTGGGAATTGTCAAGAATTGTTCCCCCACCCCAAATTATTGAAAATACTAGGCACCACAATGAAATTTCTACATGCCATGGAGACTGGTGCCTGGGATTTGATGAGCCCTGCATTAAGTGCCTCATGGCTGAAATTGTGGCATTAATAATCGGTATCTGATGAGCCCTCACGAAATTAAACCACAGATCCTATTTTTAATCTTATTTTTATTCTGTCCTTTTCTCCAGGGCATTCAGGTTAACATGGTTAACTCTTCTCCTTCCATTTTTCCCTCACAGGAATCCTGTGAGATAAGTTAGGCTAAGATAGAGCCAGTCATTGTCACCCAACGTGCTTCATGGTAGAATGGGGATTTGAGTCCAGCTCTTTCCAGTCCTCATCCAACATGCTAATCACCACTCCACAGTGATGTCTCTTGCCACATCCCACTTCAGGATTCACAGAAAAACTAACAGAATGAAGAATCACTCAAAACAACATTAATAGAAACAACAACTAAAACATCTTGTTCAGAAACCTCTAGTTGTGTTGCACGTCATGTGGTTGTAGAGCAACTCCACAAATTTTCAATTCCTCAGCACTGTAAAATATAAAGAAATGTCTCTAAATTATGCACTCTATCACTACCCCGAAGTGACCTGGATTTTGTGCCCCTAGTACCATTGTCTCATCAACCATAGACTGCACAACCAAGTATAGGGTGAGACAAGGAGGAAGGCAGCAGACAGGTTTCGAAATGAAAAGGGACTTCTTTCAAACTTAAAAGAATTAGGTGGGTGGGGATTGTTTGGCAGTGGGGGGGGGGGCGCATTTGTGAACTGTATTGTGCCAGTGCTGTTTATTTGGAGGGGAAAGAAAATGAAGGGCACTGAAGCACTGTGGATCTAGGGAGGCAGAACTGACCTGTTCAGGTCTCTCAAGGCCAGCCTTGCCCTCTTGCGTGTATAATTCCTGCCAAGTCAATGACTAAGGAATTCAACAGTTTATTTAGGTAAGTGCTCCTACACAAAATGGTCTCTCTTCTAGCTATGCTGAGATGGTTGCCTTGTTGGGCAGGCCCTGAAAATGGCTGTCATCATGTATATAAACTGTGATTTTAAAATTACAAGTCTGCACCCTGCCTTTGTTGAGAGAGACAGCTGTACATGCCCCCAAAATAAGCAATCACTTCTGTTTATTATACTTAGGAGTTACCCTGCAGAAAATGAACTTTCTGTTCTTTAATCTAAAAAGATATATTCTTCCTCCTCCTGTTCACCTGTCAAGTAGGGATTTACAGGATTTAAATGGTTGTCATAATACACTGTGGAATCTTTCCAGGAGTGCCTGGACTGAACAGGCCTCAAGCCTGTTGGGATAAAGTAGTTCCTGGTTTACTTCAGGCTCTGGTCAGTCATTGCTCTCAGTCCCAGATGTGTCAGTGTTTATTGTGTTATTCTTCATCGCAAGCCCCACACCCATGGGCCCTTTGTGTATTCTAGGGTTACCAACTCCAGCTTGGGAAATATTTGGAGGAAGTGTCTGTGCATACGCTCCCTCTAGGGTTGCCAGGTGAGATCATTGCACTGGCAGGGGGATGGGGGGGGCATTCCAGGAGTGGGTGGTGATGTTGCGTGACACACTGAAGTCACACAGAAGTGACATCATTGCATTGGTGACGTTGGGGGCGATGCTCTAGTTTTTGGGCAAAACTTCATGGCAAAATCGGCATCAAACCATAGAGTTTTGCAGTGTCGCCGTGTGATGTTCCCAATGCGATGATGTCACTTCCGTGTGACATCAGCATGTTGGGGACATCATGTGGCAATGTTGCTGTATGTGGGTGGGGTTTCCCCGACAGCCAGCTGGCCAGCGGCAAATAGAAGCCCCAAAAACCAGGGGATCCCCTGCTCGGAACTGGATAATGGCAGCCCTAGCTCCCTCCCATGATGGGTGAATGGCAAGTAGGGTTGCCAGCTCTAGATTAGGACGTACCTGGAGATTTTGGGGGTGTAGCCTGGGAAGGATATAGTCTACCTTTCAAAGTGGCCATTTTTTCCAGAGGAACTGATTTTGGTTGGCTGGAGATCAGCTGCAATAGCAGGAGATCTCCAGATGCCATCTGAATGTTGGCAACCATACCTGGAGATTTGGGGGGAGGAGCCTTGGGAGGGCAGTGTTTGGCGAGGGCAGGGACCTCATCAGGGTGTGATACCATAGAGGCCACACTAAGAGCCAGCCATTTTCTTCAGGGGACCTAGTAGTATCTGTCACCTGGAGATCAACTGTAATAGTGAGAGATCTCTAGGTGCCACCTGGAGGTTGGCAACCCTAAAACGGTGCTTTCCAAATTTTGCTGATCACAAGGAGGGAGTGCACAGCTGGACGTTTTCATAGGTATTATCCTCACACGAGGAGGTGATCATGTGGCGGAGAGGGGGGCAACATGCTCATGCCCATTCTTCCTCTCTACATGCCCTGCCAGTGGCCAGGGAGGACATGGGAAGAACCCGAACATGTTCAGTCAACATGCAGAGGGATCATGTGTGCAGGGATAGTGAATAAAAGAATCTTTGTAAGCAAAGAGATGCTTCAACCACAGTATTGACCCTTGGAATGAAAAATAGATCCCAGAACTCAGCCCTGGGTTGCATAACTCTCCTTGGTTCTTCCTTTTTAAATGTCTTCATATCCTGTACATTCCCATGAAATCCCCCAGCAGAATTTCTGCTTGAGTTTGCTATCATATGATAGCAATGCCACCAAAGCCAGCTGTGGAAGAACTAAAATTGTTCCATTTGTGAGATATCTTCTCATTCAGCAAACATTCTTTATAATGCAGAGGTCTTCAGGTATAAGGCCTATTTTCAAGTTGCCACCAGATTTCACCTAAAATAAAATTTAAAAGAGTGTCTGGCCCAGCATTCTGTTTACCAGGCTCAAAGCAGAGACACATACAGGTCCTTTCTGCACTAGCAGCTCACTGTAGCTTAATCTGGAGAATCTGAACAGCTGAGCCTTTAAGGTTAACTTTGTATCTTGTGTCCCTGCCCTCTGCACTATTCTTTTTTCTCCATTTTATCTTTGTGTATGCATTCTGCATCTACAACCAAACCCTGCATTTTTTGCTTAATTGGGGTTAACATCACTTGTGACCTGTGGAGGGGGTGTCCAATTACCACCGACTTAGCCAAGTGCAGAAGCAAGAGATGGGGCACACGGCACCCTCCCCTTTCTCTCCTCTCCTCCCCACTCTCCCACCCCCTTTGGCTAGCTGCTGATGGGCTGCTCCAGGCATGCACAACCCATAAAGGGATGCCAGCTCAGCGACTGGCTGGCTAGTCTGTTGGGAGGGGTGGTGTCCCGTGGGTTTTATATGTTTTTTAAAAACAACAACAACAACAAAACAAATGGGCCTTCAAGCCTCTCCCTTTGTTTTCAGTGGGCAATCCTGTCATTCCTTTTAATACACCCCCATCCAAGTTGCGTGCAGATTGGCTTTGGGGAAGGGAAAAGATCCCTCCCTAGGGTCCAATGTGCCAAGGATGGAGGAGTATGTCAAACACACCCCTCACAAGCTAGAAGTGTCATACTCCCAGAGGACCTCCCCAGGCTACCTGCCCTCCAAGTTGTGTAAAGATTGGCTTTGGTGAAGATGGGAAAGATCCCTCCCTAGGGTTCAAAGTGCAAAGGATGGAGGAGTGTGTCAAACGCAGCCCCCTACAAGCTAGAAGCATCAAACTCCCAGAGAACCTCCCCAGGCTGCCCCTCTACTTGCCCTCCAAGTTGTGTTGTTGTTGTTCAGTCGCACAGTCGAGTCTGACTCTTCGCGACCCCATGGACCAGATCACGGCAGGCCTTCCTGTCTTCCGCCGTCCTCTGAAGTTGGCTCAATTTCATGTTCGTTGCATCTATGACACTGTCTAACCATCTCATCCTTTGCCATCCCCGTCTTCTTTGACCTTCAATCTTTCCCAGCATCAGGGTCTTCTCCAGGGAGTGCTCCCTTCTCATTTGGTGGCCAAAGTATTTGAGCTTCAGTTTCATTATCTGGCCTTCCAGGGAACAGTCAGGGTTGATTTCTTTTAGGATTGACTGATTTGATCTTCTTGCAGTCCAAGGGACTCTCAAGAGTCTTCTCCAGCACCATAGTTCAAAAGAATCTATTCTTCGGCGCTCGGCCTTCCTTATAGTCCAACTCTCGCAGCCATACATGACTACTGGGAATACCATTGCTCATGACTACTGGGAATACCATTGCTTTGACCATGCGGACTTTTGTTGGCAGGGTGATGTCTCTACGTTTTATCATGCTGTTTAGGTTCGCCATCGCTTTCCTCCCAAGGAGCAGGCGTCTTTTAATTTCATGGCTGCTGTCACAGTCTGCTGGGATCTGGGATCCCAGGAACGTGAAGTCTGTCACTACTTCCACGACTTCCCCTTCTATTTGCCAAGGAGTGATGGGGGCGGATGCCATGATCTTAGGTTTTTTTTATGTTGAACTTCAAGCCAACCTTGAACTGTATGTATGGTGCTTTTATTTATTGGTAATTATTGGACTGGAGCTGCGGATGCCATGATCTTAGTTTTTTTTATGTTGAGCTTCAAGCCAACCTTGAACTGTATGTATGGTGCTTTTATTTATTGGTAATTATTGGATTGGAGCTGCGGCGGCTCAAGTGGTTAAGACGCTGAACTGCAGGCTGTGGAAGGTCAGTAGTTCAGCAGTTCGAGACCCGCGTGTGCCGCGTGACGGAGTGAGCTCCCGTCTCTAGTTCCAGCTCCTGCCAACCTAGCAGTTCGAAAGCAAGAAATTGCAAGTAGATAAATACGTACCACTTCGGTGGGAAGGTAACAGCGTTCCGTGCGCCTTGGTGTTTAGTCATGCCGGCCACATGACCATGGAAACGTCTTCGGACAGCGCTGGCTCTTCGACTTTGAAATGGAGATGAGCATCGCAACCCTAGAGTCGGACTCGACTGGCTTTCGAGCAAGGGAACCTTTACCTATTTAATTATTGGATTATTTTAATTTAGTTTAAAATTAATTGAGATTTATATATTATTTTGTTGTAAGCTGCCTGTCAGGCTCCGGATGCTCCGGGGAGTCTGACTATTTGGCAAGGCGCAGGGAAACAAATAACCCCAGATCCAGACCAACGGATTGGGGACGTAAGGGGTTTAAAGGCAACTGGGAGAGCTCGGCCAAGAATGAGGGAGATACACGGGAGGGGGCTGGAGGTCAGAGCCGGGGGTCTCGCGGGACCACTGGAGTCCGGAGACGAGTCAGACGACCCACAATTGGCTTTTAAGCAACGGGGGTCAAGAGTTCGGGGAAATAATAAAGAGGAGTTGCTGACAGCCGGGGAGGAATCAATTGAGGTGAACGGCGTACCAGGGTCAGCTGCGCTGTAACACTACCCGGGAAGTTCACCTCGATAAAAACAGACTCCTGACCACATGGCGGTTGTTGTCTGATTCTGAGGCTGTTCAGAGGCAACGAGGCTTTGCATATCCCTCTCTTTGAACCCTCATCGCTTCAAGGACAACCCCACGATAGCTACGCTTCACACCACCCTAATCCCTTTTCCAGGGAAGGGCTGCCTAGTAAATCTAAATAAATAAATACGTACATACCTAATGCCAGTAGCTCACAAAGTAGAATTTTTGCTCACAAGACTCCACAGCTTAGAGGGAGCATTGGAAGTACAAATCACTTCCTACACTACTCCGGTAGGGTGGGCCATGGCTGCCAGAGGTTAACAAGATTCTATAAACCAAAATATCTATTTAAAGAAGCAAATTATTATTAAAGAAATAATGTATTGTGAAAAAATAGAACATTCCTTTATATCAGTAATTCAATCTGTTTTAGCAACATCGGCATGTGGGTTGCCAACTTTAAAACTGGTCCCTCTCTCCTGTCTGTTTAATCCCCTGCTATTTGCTGCAGATCAAACTGGATGCTGTTTACATCCATGCCATGAAAACCTTTATCTGTACATTTCCACACCTTAATCCTCTAGTAATGGGACAGGACATTTTTTTCTGGCCTTTTGACAACCCTAGGGGAGGGAAAATACATAATTTTCTCTTCTTCCATTATAGGGTTGGCAACCTCCAGGTGTCTCCTGGAAATCTTCCAAGATTCTAACTTATCCCCAGATTACAGAGAGCAGTTTTCCTAGAGAAAGTGGCTGCTTCAGAGGGTGGACTTTATGAAATTATACCCCACTGAGGTCCCTATCCACCCCCACATTTACAGGAATTTCCTAACCTGAAGTTGATGACCCTATATCCTTAAACCCTGTGTTGTGGGTCAGTCAGGAGACATGGACTCCTCAGAAGGAGAGAATTCCTCAGGAGAAGAGGAGTCCTGTGCAGTCAATTCTGAATCATCAGAAGCCAACAAGCAAGAAGATGAACTGCAGTCTTGTCAGAGCTCACATCTGACAGCTGATACAGAGCCACCAGCACCTTCCAGCCCCATGAAACCTAGGTGGTTATTACCAGCCCTCCAGTTTCACCCACACCCTTTGAGCGCCAGAGACGAAGGCTTAGCATGGCACTTCAGGAGAGAAGATTGACTGTAGCATTTAATTTTTGTTTGTCTTGTATATGTTTCTTGGCATTTTTATGCTAAGTGCATACTATTTCAGACAAGGTGGGATATAAAATTTGAATTAATTAGTAGGACATGATGCAGAAATATAAGTCTCCCTGTTCAAAATGGGACTTTCCCATTGTTGGAAATGGCAGAGAAATTACTCGTGTATGTCACTAGAGCTCCCTCTGCTATACCTAACAATGGAAAACTCTGTATGTGTATACAGGTCTTTCGGTTGCAGTTATATTTACTTACAACACAAAGCAAAATGTTTTGTTATGATGACAGAGAACATCGATTCCTAAAAGTTTTAGTAAAGGGATCAGTCCACATAATCATATTTTTAACTGGAACCCACCTGTTTGTTCCAATCCCTGAAGAGAAACAATCTACCATGTCCAAGCTATTTGGAATTCATGATCCAGGGAGTGTAAATAATCCGCCATGAACTTTTCCTTGCACGTGTTCTACTGAAATGAAGCATGTGTGCCAGAGTGTTGTTGGGCTTCTCTTTGGGTTTGATATGCTTTTATGTGATGGATTCCCAAATGGCCATGATGCATTGTGTGACTTCAGATGGAAGGACTGGAATCAACAAGGGAATCCCAGTCACTTTTGCAGACAACAAAGTATGTGTCTTCACTGTTCCCCCCCCTTCCCCTGAGTAACAGTGAACGTGCCTTTCCTTGGGTCTAGCTAGAATAATTGTGAACCAGGAATCTGTTTGGTGTACTGGATCAAAAGAAATCTGACTCCTTGGGAGCTTAATTAGATCAAAATAGATAATGTTTAATGCTGGAAATCTTTCCTTTCTCCCTGGGGTAGAAGACCTGGTCCAGTAAATTGTGTAACATGGCAGCTCTTGAAAGTACAACATCCCAAAGTATTGGGGAGTACTCTATAAACATAATGCCATTGGACTTTTATTTTTAGTACAGGTTAATTGACAGATGGCTATGGAGTGGTGCTATGCACAGTGAAACGGCTTTGGATAGCCGTCACTGCCATACAATGAAAATTCCTTGAATGTGTGTACCGTTTGTTCCGCCTGACAAGCTATGCTCTTTGTGGGTTTTCTTTTTCCTCTTTGCTTTACAGGCATCTTCTCTTCCAACATTTTATTTCTAAAAGATTTTATTCTACGATGTTCTTATGGATATACAGCTAAGATGAAATATTCACTACTAATGGCAAGAGATTTATTTATGCCTGCAAGCCTCATTACTTTCTTTATAACATATGTGCAGATACACACATGAAGAAATATTAGAGGGAACCAAGTATTTACATGAGGACAGGCATGGCTCTACCCATTGTTACTGGAAAAATTGTGCTGTGGGTATGGAGATACCTGTTGGCTGCCTCCATGCCCCTCTTAATTCATAGTAAAATTTCTCCATAAAGTAACATAACCAATTGCTCAATCCTATGCAGAAAACAAAAGGGAACTGTGCTTGGGAGCAGGGGCCACATAGGTGGCTGTGGAATCTGGAAGACTGTTCTCATAAACCTAATAAAACTGATACCTGTTGATACCTGCAGCAGAATTAAGTGAGGTGAATAAACAAAAAAATTAGCACATCAGGAGGAAAGTTCATTGCTTACTGTTTGCCTTCTCTGTGTGTTTTCTCTTTGTATGGAGTCTTTTATGCAGCCCCCCCCCCCAATATTCAAAACTGCACTCTTAGGTGGTACTATTCCATTCTTACTACTATAGTATGGTACTTCATGCATATAGACCAGATCCGATTTCCTGCAAACGGAGTGACTTTTCTCTCTTGTTTTCTCTTTGGCTTTGAATGCAATAGGTAAAACAATTAATCACAGTATTCCACTGAGGAAGAAGTGAGTGAAAGTCAGTAATGTAACTGGTACAGAAATGATGGCGGTGCTTGCTGTGTTCAAAATTAGTGTGATGCAGTGGTTAGGGTGTTGGACTAAGATCTGGGAGACCCAGGTTCACTGTGGAAGTTGCTGGTGGCCTTGGGCCAGTCACACACTTTCAGCCTAACTTACCTCACAAGGTTGTTGTGAGGATAAAATGGAGGAGGGGAGAACAATGTGGGTCCCCATGGGAGGGAAAGGCTGGGTGCAAAATAAATTTAAAAGCTGGTGAAAGAACAAAACCAAGCTGTCAAAATCCATGCAATACACTATAATTAAAATAATGTTAAATGATATAATGTTTCACTTGCACTTTGGGATCATTAGATAATGGTTTCGTGAGGGTTGTGCTGGGTCTGTCTGGTCACCATGGATTAGAGTTGCCAAGTCAGGTTTTGCGCCGCAGCGGGGGACTCCTGGCTGGCGTCTGGAGTTTTCCCTCGGATGACCGTGGCCCCGCCCCCAGCATGCCCGGCGTGCACTTCCAGATGACGGGCACGTCAGGGTGCGGCTCCCCCCGGGGCCCGATCTGCTGCTGGTGGGGAACGGGCCTCTGGGGTGGGAGTTTCCCCACCCCCCGGGGGGACTTGGCAAGCCTACCATGGATACCCTTCACTGAAAGCTGGATATGCAGACCAAAAGCTAGCTCGAGAAACAGAGCCAAAGGTCAGAAAGCTGGGAAATCAGTCAGAGTTTTCAGGAGCGAGGAGCAAAGGCTGACTGCTGGGACTAGGTCTGAGAATGCACAGTTGCTTCCACGTCAAGGCAGGTGAGGGGGGTTGTTTATGACCAAATCCTCCCTTCCCCGGGAGTCAATCTGCAAAGACTCACAGCCCCTCACGTTGCATTTTCAACAGGTGAAGTCTGGTACTCCTCCTTCTCTCTTCCACATTCCGATGCTGGCATGCCCTGCGTCTGGGACAATCAGGTAAGCTCGGTGGGGATTCTGACCTCAAGGTGTCTCCAACTGGGGGTGCTGGGCCAGGCTCTGGATAAGTCTCTCCCTCTGCACCTCAGTCTTTTTGCCTTGCTGCCCCTCCTGTGCAGATGCTGGGGCCTCTTTTCCCTCAGGTGCTGGTAAAGGTTCCTCTTCTGGGCTGACTCCAGAGGAAGCTGGGTTGCTCCATGCCTCTTCCTCATCTGAGGAATAGTCAGCCTCAGCGGAGCCAGGACCTATGACAAGGGTTTATCAGAAGGAAGACAGCGGCTTGCTTTGAGGCCTAGTGAAGGAGGAGGAGGGGATTAAAGAGATTGGATTTATACCCTGCCCTTCACTCAGAGTCTCAGAGTGGCTTACAATCTCCTTCCTTTCCTCTCCCCAAAACAGACCCCCTGTCAGGTCGGTGGGGCTGAGAGAGCTCTTTTGAGAACTGCTTGTGAGAGAACAGGTCTGAGAGAACTGTGACTGACCCAAGGTCACCCAGCTGGCTGCATGTGGAGCAGTGGGGAATCAAACCCATTTCTCCCAGATTAGAGTCCGCCGCTCTTAACCATTACACCAAACTGGCTCTCTCATGGTACCATGAGGCAGGACTGCACTGCAGTTTCTTATTGACTGAAGTTGGTAGGAAGCTTTACTATTGGTTAACTTGAGGCCTCCTCTTGTCAGGCACATAGCTTGGTTGGGTTATGTAAAGTTTATAGGGATGGTGTGCTTGGAAACTGTCAAGTGCTATATAAAAGCCACGAGTTTGTTCTTAAAGAAATGCTGCACTTTTATAGATACTTGAATGTTCCCAATAATACAGAGAATATGCTGTTTAAAATATTAAATTATATTTTGTCAGTGCACAAAATCCAGACTAGTAGGTCACAAAAAGCAATTTTATCTAGAATACCTGTGGGATTATGCTGGTATTGTATTGAAACCTGACTAAAGAGCCTGAACTCCTGAACAAATACTATTAGCTTAAACTAATTAAAAACTCCAGGACATAAAGTTGAATATGGGATTAGTCTACATTATTGAAGTAACAAATGTCCGAGAGAACAAAAAGAAATAATGTACAGCCTTAGGAAAATGAGATGGATACAAATTACCTTTGAAACACTTAGGAAATGTGAATAACTTTATACATGCAAGTAATGGCATTGAGCGCAAACGTGTTAGTGGGCATAAGTGTTTGCAGGATGAATGCTTGAACTGCAGGATTTTTCCTTGCACAGAGGTGGGCTGAGTTACATTAGGAAACTATTTTTACTCAAAGGCATTTAATTTGTGTATCACCATGGAGGCGGTCGCTATTTGTTTTTATTATTTATTATTCTGAACATGCCTGAAGGTTTCTGCACAGTAAAACATGTTGAAGGTTACACAGATTTTTGTTAGTAATGGAAAAGCAAAGTCAATTTGTTCTCATTATTATAACCCAAATGAATAGGAAAGCTATAACATTGGTTAAAATTCATTAATATTTGTTATTCTGGCACCTGGATGTCTGGCATACAGAGTTCAAAGAGAGTTCGCTTTCAAAGGAAGGGGGAAGACAAATAATGAAACAAATAGGGAACCTTTCCAATAATCATAAATAGGTCTTATAACAGAAGATAATTTTCCCTGATAGTTCTTTTCCACAGTATTTGCACCAAGCATCAGTGGCCCTAGGAGTGCTTTCTATGCTTTGCCTGAACTAGTTTTGTTCTCTTTCAACTAAACAGTTTCTTTCTGGTACTTTTGCATTGCTAATATACTACTCGATGTGTGAGATGAAGTTTGACCAACAAAGTTTTATTCAAGGTATAAGCTTTTGTGTGCATGCACATTTCTTCTGATACATATCTGAAGAAGGAGAAGAAAAAGAAGAAGAGTTGGTTTTTATACCCCACTTTTCTCCACCTGAAGGAGTCTCCAAGTGGCTTAAAATTGCCTTCCCTTCCTCTCCCCACAACAGACACCCTGTGAGGAAGTGGGGCCGAGAGAGCTCTGACAGGAATTGCTCTTTTTCAAGAACAGGCTCTTGTCAGAACTACGGCTTGCCCAAGGTCATCCAGCCAGGTGCAAGTGGAGGAGTGGGGAATCAAACCCAGTTCTCCCAGATAAGAGTCCGCACACTTAACCATGACAGCAAACTGGCTCATTGAAAGCTTCACCGATCCCAAAAATGGGCTGTAATGTTTAGACTGGATCACAAGGCACGAAGCGGCTGCCAGGTTGCTGGGCTCTTGGAGAGGGTATTGGAAAAGGTGCTGTAGGATAGACTGAGCATAAGCAAATCAACAATTATATGGCATTAAAGCTGCAGCTAGGTTTCCCAGGCTCCACAGGCCGAAGAAAGGTCATTATTTTTAAGAGCTGAAAATGGTATGATACAGACACCGGGCAGAAATGGCTGTCTACTCCTCTCCCTTGTCTCAGCCTCTGTTGGAAGCAGTCAACGGGGCCACGGCCATACAAGGGAAAACTCTATGGTTTTCCCTTGTATGGCTGTGGCCCCGCCCCCAGCGTGCCCAGCGTGCCTACGTCACTTCCAGGCGAATAATTATTTGGCAACTCTATTATAGTGTGAGAGAAAGTGCAGCTGTTTAATTAGTATGTGAAGTTTCCTTTTGTTCTCTTTTACCTTTGTGTTAGTTTTTGAGGAAGTATGTCTGTTAATTCTTTTGTAAGACTGTTAGGGTAAATGTTTTGGGGGTTTATTTGCAATGCACAAATATTGAGTTCTCATGTGCACTCACAAAAGTCTGTCTGTTTGTCTCGGTGGGTTATGCATTGCAGTGCACATACCTGAATTCTTTCCCCTAAAGCACTATTTATTTCAGTGTTTTCTTTCCAACAAGCATTCAAACTTGCTGAGAGCAATGGTAGTTCTGTCTAAGACCAAGGCAGGGGTGGTAGATCCCTCAACACCCTGCTCTTGGCCAATATGCCCACTCTATAACACCAGGGCTTTTTCTGTGGTGGTACTCACCCAGGCCTGTAGCCAGGATTTTTTTTTATGTTGAGGGCATTTAAATTTTTAGGAGGCACTGGCTAATAAAATTAATCCAGGGGAGAAGGCCGTGATGCTCTGGGCTGCATGGGAAGTCAGGGGGCCTTGCCAGCAAGTTGGGGAGCCTGGCCCCGAGATGCCCCACTGTAGCTATGGGCCTGTACTCACCAGTGCCCTGACATGGATGGCCCAGGCTATCCCAGTCTTGTCAGATCTTGGAAACTAAGCAGAGTTGACCCTGTTTACTAGGAGACGACCAAGGAAATCCAGTGTTGCTATGCAGAGGTGGGCAATGGCAAACCATCTTGATTTGTCTCTTGGCTTGAAAACTCTACAGGGTTGCCATAAGTCAGCTGTGACTTGACAGCACTTCACACACACATACACACTCACCCATACTGAGCACTGGTCCCTTTTTGGAGGCTCTCCCAATTTTCTGAGAGGGATTGGTGGAACCTTATAAATGAGTATGGCACCTTTAAAACAACAAGAAGAACAACAAAAACAAGCACTGTACAACGCTGCCTATTTCTGGGGTGACAGGTGTCTGCCTCTGGCTCCTCTGTCCTGTTGTTTGTCTTTCTTGGTATGGAAGCAAAATATTTGTGTCCCCTCTATAACACTGCCCAGAGGTGCAAAATTAACATGGTCTTCCCCAACTCTGCCTAGAGTTTTGCCCCCTCCTAGTATTTCCCCTTGGTGATCTGGTCTCTCAGTGACAGAAAAGTGTTCTGGCCATTAACAGAGGCACAATAAGACTCTTACAACACTAGAGTTGCCAGGTCTTACCTGGGTTTTAGTGGGGCCCTCCCAGGTCCATCCTAAGACCTTCTTGCCATTAAGTGCCAGGAAGTGATGGCATCATACTGGGCATGCTGCGCATCGATGCTCTGGCATTTTTGGCCAAAAACTCTATGGTAACCTTCCCCAAAATTAGTAGAAACCCCTTCAAAGTGAACCTTTTCTGCACTGAGAAATGTAAAAAGCGTTCATTGTGTATGTGTGTACATTTTTTTTAATATTGTGATGCATGGTTGTGCTTTCCTCGGATACTTGTGGTCACAGAGATGTGCACATGCCAGAATTTGCAGTGTCCACTGACATAATGTAGGGTTGCCACCCTTCAGGTGGTACCTGGAGATCTCCTGGAATTAAAACTGATCTCTAGATGACAGAGATCAGTTCCTCTGGAGCAAATGTCTGCTTTGGAGGGTGGACGTTATGGTGTTATAGCCCATGGAGGTCCCTCCCCTCCCAAAACCATCCTCTCTCCAAGCTGCATCCCCCAAATCACTGGGAATTTCTCATCCCCGGACAGCGGGGGGAAATGGGGGAAATCCCAGAACTTTGAACCCTTCTTGGACTAGGGTTGCCATTACCCCCTCTGGTTTGGGAAATACTTGGAGATTTGGGGGGTGGAGTCTGAGGAGGGCGGGGTTTGGGGAGGGGAGGGACTTCAATGGGGTTTAAAGGTATAGACTCCACCTTCCAAAGTAGCCATTTTCTTCAGGGGAATTGATCTCTGTCACCTGGAGATCAGTTGTAACAGTGGGAGATCTCCTGGAGGTTGGCACCCCTATCTTGGACTGCTCATTGAATGCTTATAGGATGGTTTTGACCCGAACAGCAGTCTAAAAAGGAAAGGTCCACAATTTAATCTCAAAATTCACCTTAATAAAATGTTGTGATCACGTATAATTTTTAAATTGGTGGTACAGTTATTTAGAAAATATGTAGCGTCTTCAGCAATGGGGTTTAAAGGTATAGACTCCACCTTCCAAAGTAGCCATTTTCTTCAGGGGAATTGATCTCTGTCGCCTGGAGATCAGTTGTGACAGTGGAAGATCTCCTGGAGGTTGGCGACCCTATCTTGGACTACTCATTGAATACTTATAGGATGGTTTTGACCGGAACAGCAGTCTAAAAAGGAAAAGTCCACAATTTAATCTCAAAATTCACCTCAATAAAATGTTGTGATCACGTGTAATTTTTAAATTGGTGATACAGTTATTTAGAAAAGATGTAGCGTCTTCACTTTTCAGAAAAGGTGAGGGTTATGTTGTATTCCACAAGTGAGAGATCAACAGTGTTTCTTTTTTTATCTATTGGATGGTTTATTTATGTGTGATTATGAGGGCTGATCTTACACTGACATACAGAGGGCAATCTGAAGAAACACTCTGAGGTCGGGGAGGTGAAATCGTGCTGAGAACTTTGCCAGAGAGCTTGAACATTTTTGTGGCTTTCCTCTGTTTACTTTGGAAGTAATATCAGGTTTAGACAATTACCTGCTGGTGTTGCAGCTGACAACCCCAAGCAGTGTCTTGTTGGATAACTCTCTTTTCTCTGAAACATCACTATTGAAAGCCAAGGATTTTTATAAGTGCTCGGAGTGACTGGGAACCAGTGAATTGTGAATGAAGTGGTCTCTACGGAGAAGGAAAACATGTCCAATGGACAGAAACATTGTGGCTTTTTTACTGGGGGTTTGTGGACACAGAATTGCTATAATCCAGGATACTTTGTGGACAGAGGGATTGGATATAGGAAGGAAACTGCAAACAGGAATTGTATGCATCACAAACAGAGCATGTGTATTTTTCTCTCCTGTAGAGAAAAACAGGGATATATCTAGAGAGTTCTTTTTCATACACACACACAGACACACACAGAGTGCTAATTTTATTTTTGGCTTTAAGAAGCA
>NW_015170911.1:543740-548701 GCF_001447785.1 Gekko japonicus | reverse complement strand
GACTGTCAGATCCCTTTTGAGCAGCAAATGCATGGAGTTCTTGAACAGCTGGCAAAAATGGAGGAAGTAGGCAGAACACCTTGCAATGGCAACTTGGGAGAAGAGGCAGTTGTCTGAAGGGGGGGAAACCATGCAAAAGCAATTCAGGAATCTGTTTTGGTGGAAAGACTTTGATATTCTGTGGGGCAGCTGCCTATTGGCTATCAGGCTGGGAAGCAGTGTCCAGCTTGTTTGAGCTGGTCATGACAGAAATACCTTCTTCTACCCCAGAGAACGTCTTGATTTCTTGATAGTATAGGGACCTGACCTAGGGTGTGACTCTAGCTCTGTGTGAAGAGGAGGGCTGCAACTGGGTTGCAACCTGGTGGATCATGACAACAAGCTATGATCATGAGCCCTGCCTACCTACATCCAGAGCCATCTTCCTTTATTGCTTTTGCAGGTGTCTGGGTGGGAGGGATTGCTAAAACAAAAGAGGTCTTGAAATCTTATGTGCCTGGCCACAGTTATCCAGGGGCTCTGATCACACACAGGTGACATTATTGTGATGAAAACTACATGGGACCTGCAGTAAGATTCCTTGTGGGGGGTGAGTTATGGGTCCATAACTTGACAGTCTTGAAAGATGTCTACTGAATGTGTATTTGCTTCTGGGCACAATTCAAACTGCTGTTGCCCATAAAGCTCTAATTTATCCAGACTTAGGGTATTTTAATTGTGCAATCATGTACAGAGTTACTTTAGCCTAACTGTAACCACTTTAAATACCTTCTTCTATCTGAACCTACATGCCAATTAAAATTGGCACCAGCAACTTTCTAAAGTGAGATAGGTAAGCACAAATGGAGAACTCTCAGTTGTGGCATCCAAGTTATGGAACTTCCATCCTATAGAAATTCACAAGATAGCAAGACTGCTAACATTTTGGCACCGGAGAGAATTGTTTTCCCCAAGCCTTTTAATAAGTATCTCCCCCCCCTCCCCAATTCTTAAGATGGTTTCACTGACATTGTTGAATTATTTTATTTTAATTTGTTATTCTATTCTATTCATTTAATTTATTAAATATTATATAAATATATAAATCTCATTACCAGGCAGTCTCAAGGTGGCTACCAAGAATTAAAACATTAAAACATCAGTTTAAAACATGATACAAATAAAACTAAAAAGCAGCCCACATAACAAACCCAACTAGCTCTATTTTGCAGGCCTGGTGGAACTTAGATAAGTACTGCAGGGCCTGTGTATCATCTGACAGCTGGTTCCACTGGGATAGGGCCACCACAAAGAAGGCCCTTGTCTTGGTGGATGCCAGGCAAATGTCCTGGGAGCCAGGCATCACAAGCAAGTTGTCAGTTGAAGAATGCAAATTAAAGGGGCAACATGTCAAAAGAGGCAGTCAGCCAGGTATGAGGGTCCCAGACCATTTAGGGCAGGAGTGTCAAACATGCGGCCCAGAGGCCGGATCAGGCCCCCAGAGGGCTTTTATCAGGCCCGCAGTGGAACTCGCTGTCTTCTGCTTCTGCTTCCAGTTCTGCTGCTGCTGCATCATCGTAGGTTTGCATCTTACAGATACACACCTGAACAGCATACTCAAGATTGCAACAGCACAGACATTTTGATGCAATAATTCAAAGCAAGGTGTGTCAGTTATCAGACACTGTTAAATAAACAAAATATTGCTAGAGTGCTAATTTTTTAAGCATGTTTTATTTTAAGTAAAAAAAACCTTTGTGTTTGTGTCCTTTATAAAGTTTATATCTCTGCTAACTGGCATTACATTTTATGGCCTGGCCCAACAAGGTCTCATTTCTGTCAGATCCAACCCTCATAACAAATGAGTTCGACACCACTGGTTTAGGGCTTTAAAGGTAATCACCAGCACTTTGAATTTAATATGGAACTCAATCGGCAGCCACTGCAGCTGTTTCAAGACAAGACAAAATATGATCTCCCCAAGAAGAGCCCATCAGCAATCTTGCCACTGTATTCTGGACTGCCTGTAGTTTTCGGAGTGCCTTCAAGGACAGCCCTATGCAGAGTGCATTACAGTAGTCTAGATGGGAGGTAACTGTGGCATGAATCACCATGGCTAGATCAGAATTGGACAGATATGGAGACAGTTGATGGGCTTGGCGCAAATAGAAAAATGCCGTCCTCGCCACTGCAGACATCTGCTTGTCCAGGGACAAGGAGGAGTCAAGCTAGACCCCCACTAATGAAAGTTGGACCCCATCAAGAGCCAGGAAGGTCCCCAGAGGTCCAGACCTTCCCAGCCAGATGATCTCCGTCTGAGATGGATTTAACTTAACTTTTATCTACAAGTATGACTTCTTATTGCTGATTCATTACTAAAACAGCTCCAAGAAAGCATTAAAGAAATTGCTGCTCTTACTTGTATTTTAATGGCCAGGTCTAGTGATGCCATGCCAGTCTGGAGGCATGAAGTCACCCTGAGAGTGCTTGCAGGCCTAGGGTTGCCATTGCCAACAAAGACAAATTGATGCAAAGGAGAATGGAAAAGTCTCCATATCTCTATTTTGCCTTAAATTGGTTTTGATGCCAGCAGAGTGAGAAAATGCCAGAGGCTCTGGGTGGGTGCCCCATCGTAAATGCACCAAACAATTCCTAAAGATTTTCCAAAACACTACTCTGTCGATAAATTGCAACACTTTGAATTAGCACCAGAGCTTTAAGAGCTCTCCAGCTGTCACCTGGAGACTGGCAACAGCTTGTTTGGAGGGTGGGGAGTATGGCATTGTATCTGTCTGAGGTCCCCCTCTTCCTCCTCCTCCCCACCATCAGCAGGCTTCATCCCTAAAATATCCTGGAAGTTTCCAACCTGGAGTTGGCAACCCTATGTCCTTTCCAGGCAACCATCAGCCTACCGTTATCTGCTTGTCTGTCTTCAGGTTTACATTCCCCTCGCCCAGCCTCAGAAAGGGCAGTCTTTCCCTGCAGTGGGAACCAAAGCAGCTGACATCATTCTCCTCTCCCTCATATGATCCACACAACTACTCTATGAGGTATGTTAAGGTTGAAAGTGTGTGAATGGTCCATAATCCCCCAGGCAGCTTTTAAAACGTGAACCTGGGACCTGCACACCATCCTCTGAAGCGCTCTCTGTGGCAGTAATGGGGTGACTGCTGGCACCTTTTCCTATCTTTTTTTGCCTTGTGGTATTCTGCTTGTGGTGTGATCTGTCTTCTTTGTGATGTGGCATGATTGTGTTATTGGGTTTGTTTCTTTTGAAGGGGAAGTGATGTGTTGTGAGTGAGGACATATTTTACCTCAGAATACAGTAGGTTCCTTATGCAACTGACAATTCCAACTGCCTTGTGGGGGGGGAGTTTGAGGTGTGGAATGGAGTGAAGTCCAATCAGCTTCCATATGCAAAAGACCTTGAAACACTGGGCGGGACTGCACAAAGCAGCCAGTCAACCCAGCCAGCGTCTTCTGACTGACAGTTCTTGCGGCCAAACACTAAAGGTGTGCATTTGGAACGTTGGAGCCCACTACGGCTTTATATATAAGGGAGAGATCATTTTTTAAAGTTGGTCTTTTTATTATGTACCTGAACGTATTCATTGGGAGAGCAGGACAAAAAGTATGTAAAATAAACAGCACAACAACAAAACTTGAGTCTTCCATTTTTTCCCCTTAGTCTGTGACTGCTAGGACATGCTTTCTGCACATTTGTTTTAAATTACTCCAGCACGCGTCAGTAAAAATACACTTTGTTTTAAACACTGAGAGATACAAGCCTCACGAGTAAATGGTTGTTAAACTATATGCACTAAACTTTTTTTTAAGTAGTTGTTACAAAATTGATACAATATGGGTTATGGCTAGGAGGAAAAATTTGTGGGGAAATAAATCAACTGCAGTATACCACCATGAGCAGCAGTTACCTACTATGGATGGGCAATCTTTTAACATTTATTTTGAACGTCCGTCCCGTGGAAGACTCTTTGCACCATGGTGAGAGTTTGCATGCTGCATTCTGATCATTGGTGGCCCATAATAAAATTACTTTCTTGGCCATGTAAGCGTTGTAATGTGATGTGAGTGACCAATGCGAATCAATGATGTGCCGGTGTGTAGAACTTTTATGTGTATGCTTTAGAGTGCTATCTGATTGGAGAAGACTTGAGGAACACATCACAATTGTGGGTATGGAAAAAGGAACGTCTGGATTATGAAATACATGTTGAGAAGCATAAAGGTGGTGGTGTTGTCAACAGCACGTGTGTGCACAGGCACACACATGCTCCTCTGTCACACTGTGGAGCTCACAACTAAGGCCCTGTTTAGGGGAGTGGCATGGCAGAGCCCCGAGGTGGTAAAACACACTGCACTCCGACTGCAAGGGACTGACTTGCATGGCCTGAGCTAGCTTGATATTGTCAGACCTTGGAAGCCAAGCAGGGTTGGCCCTGGTTAGTACTTGGGTGCAGGCCTTGGTTCCTGCCGGAGTTCACCGGAGCACCGCTCCGCCAGTCAGGAGCCCGAGGGGCAGGCACATAAGCCCTGCCCCCTGCTCCCACGAGCCATCAGTTGGGCAACCGTGGGGGGGGGCAAAATGTTCCCCCGCCTCCCTGAGCCTCGGGGTGGTAGCCTTGGACTCGTAGGGGCAAATTCCACCTCTTGATCGAGAAGTTATTCTGGCTCCCCCAGCTCTCCTTAGGGGCTCTTTTAAAAGTTATGGCAGCCTCCGCTGTTCTCGGCAGCAGCTGCGACACCCGCGGGGGTGAGGCGAAATGTTCTCCTGCCTCCCTGAGCCCCGGGGTGGTGGCCTTCAACTCGTAGGGGCAAATTCCACCTCTCGCGTGAGAGGTCATTCTGCCCCCCCACCTCTCCTTAGGGGCTCTTTAAAAAGTTATGGCTGCCGCTGCTGTTCTCGGCAGCAGCTGCGATGCCCGCGCGCATGAGGGGGAACGTTCTCCCGCCTCCCTGAG